>NC_042534.1:643573-931073 GCF_900963305.1 Echeneis naucrates
GAAGAGATTTAAAATGACATCAGAAATAAACCAGCCCAGAGGTTTTAAAATCCGTTCCAGGTCGAAGTGGAGCGACGACAACAGACAAATCTGATGAAGGCGAGCTGGACTGAAGTGTTTCTTTCTCCTTCCCAGAATGCATCTGGGTGCAAACGTGACAGAAGACTAATGCAGACTGCGGTGAAGGCGGTCTGGTCTGACGGATCAGACACAGGACCAGTTCAGACCAAGTCCAGGTCTTCCTGGTTCAGGAGGTCTGAGGAACATCAATCCAGCATCTGTGGTTTGAACAGAACCACCGAGTCCAGATCCACGAAGGACATCAAGGATCTGCTGCTGACATCACAGTCCAGATCCAACAGCTCCGACCTGCAGGATGTTACGGAGGCGATCGTGTGATTGTGTGTTTGTGTTGTTGTAAAGAGCAGAAAACATGACCCCTTTACTGCTCCGGGACAGAAGCGACCAGCTGCACACGCTGACGTCATTGGAGGTGAAATGAAAGCGAGCCGGTTTTCACGAGCCGTCTGGACGCCGTCTGGACGCCGTCTGCAGACGGAGCAGGTTGTCCATTAACTTCACACACAACATCAAAGAGACGGCACGTTGAATATTAACCACGTCAGCTCCTCCGCTGCCAGTTTGACTCTCCTAATACATCAGTGACGCTCTGATCGGGTCATAAGTCTGGACTCTGGTCTGAAGAGTCGAACCCTTCATCCTATCTACTGACGATCAGGGGTAGAAAGAAGTCAGGCTGTGTTGAAATCTATGGGAAAATGTCCCTCCTCCTCCTCAAAGATGAGTTTATGGTTTCAGTCTAAAATACAACATGATGTTCATTTAGAGGGAAACAGCAGGAAGGAGGGAGCGGTTGGGAGGCGGGGCCACTGTGTGACTGACAGGCTGCAGCCCCAATCAGTAAAGAGTACAGAACAGGTCAGATCCACCTTCTCCTCCTAATCGGGTTTCTTTTGGTTTAGACAAAAACAAGATGGCCGACGGACAAAGACTCTACAATGGGGGGATCCTTCAACCTTTCCCAGAATTCATAGTGTGGCGGCACCAGCAGAGTCCGAGGCCCTAAACGATGACGACGCCATGATAACAGCGAGCCCAGCTGGTAACACAGTTCGAGTCCACGAAACACTAAACCATGACACGGGAGAGCTGCGTTCGATTCCCTGGTGAACCTAACAGTTCTAATACAACAAGAACTGACGTTCAAATCTCTTCCTGAACGTAACCACGACATGACTGTTACCGTGGCGACGGAGGTCAGTACACTGTGTGTCCCCGTTTTTCAGGTTTGGGGGGAAACAAAATTGTGTGATATTCAAACCTACAAGGACATTTTAAGGGGAAATGAAATTTTAAGTCTCTTAATCAGAAGCACATTCGTCTGAGCTGAGGTGCGGGGAGTCGGTTTCTTCAGACTCGCCGCCGCCATCGAGCGTCTCCGTTTGCTCAGGAAAGCAATCAGCACGTTATGAATAATAATGACCTCTCTCTGACCAGGAATAATGGGACGGCTGCATGCCGAGCCGGTCGAGGTCAGGGCTTAGCCCGCCACGCTGCTGTTTGGACAAGCAGTGTTTACCATACACACACACACACACGCATACATATGAGGGATGTCCTGACTCAGTCGCCGCACGCACAATTATTCCTGCAGTCCTTCACAAACCGGGGACCGCAAGACCAAATAAAATAATGGTTTGTTTCCAGCAGCAAGTGTTCAATTGACGAGTCAGAAATCATCCCTGAAGGGCTTTTCTTTCTGCTGATGTCTTTCTTACTCAGACGATTTGACGTCTGGTGACTAAAAATGGGGGTTTCTGCTCTTCCTGCTCGTCTGGCCTGCGGTTCCTCTGCAGGGCTGCTGTCCCTCCATGTGTTCGCTGAGTAAACCTCCACATCTCCCTCGTATTTGCTCTCGGCTTTATGAGGCCTCCGGAACAAACTCAGCAGAAAACGGAGGAGAAACTGCAGTCAGACGGGCCTGGGCGTGGAGCTGTTTTTATTTGGTTTATTTCAGGAGAACAGACTCGGCGTCGAGGTCGAGCTGATGATGGTTGTACGGCGGCGATTCCGTTTTACTTAAGTCCATCTACGTGTGATCTCCAGGAGCTGCTGTGGTTCAGGTGTGTGTTTACCCAGCAGGCAGATGGCCCAACACTGTGCACGTCTAATGACGAGGGTCCATCATCATCATCTGAGCTTCAGGCCCGTCTTTGTTGTCTTCGGCTCCTGTTTATGAATCTTCCAGCTTTCAGTCAACCCTGGAGGACAATAGCCGGCCAGATATAGGCGATTACGGCCCAGACACTTTGGATCGGAGCCGTCGAGGTCAGGGGTCAAAACCAGAAGCGTGTGATTTCAAACATCTTCACCAGATCAGTCCAGAAGAAGTGACAGTTCGGTTCAGCTCGACGGTTTGAGTCCGGATCAGCAGCTTTGTTGACGTTGGATCTCTCTCACAGCAAACAACGATGTTAATTTAGAAACGTCAGAATCGATGAAGAAATGGGAAAGAAAACGAATTTTTCTGAGAGAAATTTACAGGACAAACTGATTTGCAGAAGCTGCATAAAACACGACGGCGTTCAGAAATCGGACCAAACGAGCTGAGCTGGATAAAAACAGGCTGTAACAAACAGGTTCAGCTTCCACCTGGTCACTCCAGAGAAGCTTCACCTTCTTTAAGCTCTGCAGCCTGAAGCCCAGACGGCCTGCTGCTCCCCGGTGGACCTTCTCCCCCGAGCCTGGAGGAACCAGGAGCTCCAGGAGAGTCGGAGCCATCTTTCACCGTATTAAAGTGTTAATAATAATTCAGCATGAGTGATGAGAGCCATCAGTCCGAGGCCTCACGTGGGGGGGCGTCTTTGAACTGCTGACACTTCAAAAAAATAAAAAAATAAAAAGGAATGGAAGACAAACAGCAGTTTTCCATTCATGGACGTGTACAAAGACGCTTTCTTAAGACCAAAAAGAGCTTAAGAGTCAATGTGGAGCTTTTCACACGTCGGCCCGGCCACCCAGAGAGCTCCGGCCCGGGGCTTTGGGATGGGGGGAAATAATTCAGGGGGCAGCAGTCAACTACGGCTAAACGTCAGAGTGTCCGCTGCGACGTCATCTCCGGTCCGAGCCGCGGCGCCACGCGCGGCGTCCGCCTCCGGGCCGACCGGCCAAATGAAACAAAGCACCGGGGGGAGGGGGGGTCACCCGGTGGTACGGTGGCCCGGAGAGCCGCCTGAGCCGCAGTCTGGATTCATGGGAACGGCGCAGCTCCGCCTTTGTGGCTGCTGAGCAAATACTCCAAACTGTTCAGCCCCCGCCGGCCTTTCTCTCCATTTCATTCAGGATGGGGGATCTCAGAGCCACTGAGCAAACACAGGAGAAAGGATCCTGCCATCTTTACTCTGTTCCCAGGAGAACTGCTGTTTTTAATTTGATTTATTTTTTATTTTTTTGGAGCTCCAAGCTGTTGAGCTGAGCTGAGAGTTTGATGTCAGAAAGCTGAATTAATTGCTTTAAGCCGGAGGGGCTGGGCCACCAGTCACCAAACCAAATGTTTTATTGGAGATTATTAAAGCTTTCCCAACACAAGGTGTACAAACACCGAGTCCGGCTCAGTTTTCAGCCTTTCATTTATGGTTTTCAATCATTTCAAAGAAATGCTCTTAGTGAGCAGTTTTTAAGGATTATGGCTAAAGATTATTTTAGTTGTGTCTTCCCTCTGGAGACATTCAGGTACACAAGAAAACGGAACAGATTTGGCAAACAGCTACTTCAATGTCACTTTAAATTACAGCGTTTGATATGAGATTCATTTCATTTCCTCTTCTTTCTCCCTGAAACAGCTGATCCAAAAATAAATCCGCTCAGTTTGGAGAAACCAAACCAAACCAAGTCAAACTAAAATCCTTGGCTCCTACACTACCCACAATGCAGCAGGACATCTGGCAAAGAAAGGCCAAACTACTCCTTTACTGTGTATTAGCACTCATGTCTAATTTTATTATCAGATTTTCCAACTGACCTTGGAAATCAGACTTCCCAGGTCAACTGAACGCAGCATTTGACCTTTTAATCTGTCAAAGTGAGAGAACGGTGACGAATTCACTTAAATATCTCTGAACGTCCTCATAAACTTCTGGATGATGGAATTTAAATTCTCTCAATTCTTGCGGGACAATGACAAAAACATTTTCTGCATACAAAGAGCTTATTAAAACAATCTGGAGCTCAGATCGCCGCTGCCCCGACTCTGACCTCCACTTAGCATCCACAAACAGAGTGATTCAACGTAAAGAGCAGCGGGGCGATAAATACATCTGTGCTGTATGTTATCAGCAGATTAGAGCCTCTTCAAACACGGAGCTCGTTATCAGGAGTCCTGAACAAAGACAGAGCCGGCAAGCTGAACCTGCATCCTCTGAGAGTCAGCACCAAAGAAAGCCTGAAGTCTGGACTTTTAAAACAGGGAAATAAAATATATTAAATTCTGTATAAAGGCATTTCATTTTTAATTTTCCTCATCATTGTGAACATCTACTGAGGCCCTGAAAGGCAAACGGCTTTTCCCTGAATGAAAAAACTGAAACTAACAATTGAATGGAATGACATTAAATAGAATAAAATAAAACTACATACTGTGATTTATGTATAGATAAAAAAAGGATTTATAATATAAAAAAAATTGTCCAGCTTCTCAATAAGGCCTCGAAGTTATTTTGCATTTTTAGGACAAAATTATTCAAACTATCAGCTTCACAATGAGACAAACCAAATAATGGCAGAGTTCCCTCGGTTCAGTAAACATCGACAGAAGTTTGAGGAGACAAAATCTATAAACGGTGTTTCCAGAGAGCCAGAGATGGTTTCGTCCACCAGCTGTTTGGTTTTACTGTTTTACACAATCTAAGGAAATAAGTGAAGACAGAGTCTGCGCTCAGACTGATCTCTCTGAGAAGACGTGATGTCGGTCAACATCTTCTCAGGTTTGACCTTCAAAAGAAAACCCCGAAATCTTCAGAGGAAAAAAATCCATCCAGCTGTTTCCGTCAGAGAATTCCCCCGAGACTTTCTAATCCAGCAGGTGACGAGTTAGTCAGGCTCCAGATGACAGCGATAAAAATACAGAGCATTACATTTTTACTTTAAATGGGATCCAATGAAATTCATCAAAGCAAAATGCCTTTTTTTGTTTTCAGCCATAAAATGTAAATGCTGAATTTTGGATTTAAAGAAATTCTAATATTTTATCACTCTATTAAGAAGCCCGACATTTTTAAAAATGAGGATCACTAAAATCTAACCAAAGATTTATTCTAAAGCTCATTAAAATTTGAATTTAATCTGAGGATATGGACAAAAGGTTCAATTTCAGGAAATCAATCTGCAATTATTTTGACAGTAGATTAATAATTTTGGTTGGTTCCTCCTTCATTTCACAGTTAACTAAACCATCTTTATGTTTTCATGACATTCTCTTTACCAACCAACCCGATCAATTAAGTGTTACCTGGACTTTCTTCCGGATCTGGTTTCTTCTGGTAAAAAAAAAAGAAGATGGCCGACGGACTCTCAGCAGTGACGTCACTGGAGGGCGACAGGCAGCTGTAAAAAAAAAAAAAAAAAAAAATTGAGAAGGTTGTTTAATTAAATTTAGTGAGAATAGATTTGTCCAGCTGAAGAATCACCGGTCAGTTTTTATTATCAGCTGTAATCTGACTTCCTAACTCACACAGATCAGCTCTGGACAAACAAACCTTCAGTCCTCTGGAGTTCACAAAGTTGGAGGTCGTTTGTGTGAATGTTTTCTGAAGGTCCTCCTCAGGTCCAGGCTGGTGGCTCCATCTGCTGGTGGGGCCTCAAAAACACACTGACGTAATGCTTCATATTTCACAGAAACTTTAAAGAGGTTAAATTAATAAAGTGTATCTGACGTATCGAATCCCAAAGAACCTCATTTTCTTTTAAATTCAACAGGATGATTTTTTTTGTTGTTTTTATCCAAATTTGAAGATGCGAGCAGCACATACGAAGTTTTGTTTTTGTATTATTTCAGACTGAATGTGGTTGTGAGGCAGATACACAACAAAAACTCCTAAAAGTTCAGCTCATGAACAACTTGATTCATCATAACATTAAAGTTCAAAACAGCAAATGAACAGAGGATGTGAACGGATCGTCTGTCCGTCTGTTGTCATGACAGCAGCTGATGTCAGAGAAGAAGCTTCAGCAGGTGGAGACCAAACTTGGAGATCAAAGATTTAATGATTTGGATCCTTAATATTGTTTTTGTAATGTTACTTTTTTATCATCTGCTGCCATAAAAAACACTGAAATACTAAATGACCATTTGATTTGACTTTTTGGCACCTTGTGTTGCTATGGAGACAGGACACACCTGTAAAACTGGGCGGACCAGGTGAGGCCCAGCAGGGACACCGTACAGTCTCACAGGGCTCCACTTGGTGGCAGTAACGAGCCGAGAAGCAGAAAAGTTGTTTTTTTTTCCTCATCTTGCTGCTTCTTCCCTTTAAAAGCTCCAGAATGCGCTCTGAAGTGGACTGAACCGGATCCTGTGGCATGTCGACCCCTGAAGGTCGGAAACAATGAAGAGTTTGTTGAGCCTGAAGGACACACACTTGGCGGGAAACATGGCGTGTGCGTCCAGTGTAAACACAGGCGTGTTTCCTGTCAAACTGGCTGCCTGAGCGAACCTGAGAGGACTTAGGAAAGGGAACGAGGGAAGGAAACGAAGGAGGCACATCCTCATTCTGCATTCAGCAGCACGGCACGTCTGTCTGGTTTCCAAATGAGGAATCTGGGGGAGAAATCCCTTTAAGACGGAGCCGCTGATGGAGGGCGAGGAGTCTCGTTTCGACGACCAGCTGCTGTGTCAGACTTCCAGATCAAAACTTAATGTTCAGAGACGACAGGAAGTCGTTTTCTGCCAGACGCTAAAGCTTCTGGGAGGCTGTTTGTCTCCCATCAGCTCGCCGCGATAAGCCGCCGTGGCTGCCTGAGCAAAAGCAGAAGGACCAAAGAGCGAGGCGTCGATCACGATGTTCACCTGAATCATCTGAGCGGCCTCGTCGGCTGTTTGGGCTCAAACAAGAATTCACTTCGTTTGAATTCAAAAACTTTTTTTATGTTCATAAAAGAAGCCTAATCTGTCCTCCGACCATCAGGGGGCGACTCCACGGGCTCAAAGGTCAGATTCTGTTGAAGTCTATGGGAAAAGGATTCATTAGCTCAATAGACAGAATAAAAGGTTAAGGCCTTCACTTTACAGACCTCAAGTCCAGGTCCAGGATTAATGATAGTCCAGGTCCAGGATTAACGATATTCCAGGTTCAGGATCAACGATATCCAGGTCCAGGATCAGAGCTAGTCCAGGTCCAGGATTAACGATAGTCCAGGTCCAGGATTAACGATATCCAGGTCCAGGATCAGAGTTAGTCCAGGTCCAGGATTAATGATAGTCCAGGTCCAGGATTAATGATAGTCCAGGTCCAGGATTAACGTAGTCCAGGTCCAGGATCAGAGCCAGTCCAGGTCCAGGATTAATGATAGTCCAGTTCCAGGATTAACGTAGTCCAGGTCCAGGATCAGAGCCAGTCCAGGTCCAGGATTAATGATAGTCCAGGTCCAGGATTAACGTAGTCCAGGTCCAGAATTAATGATATTCCAGGTCCAGGATCAGAGCTAGTCCAGGTCCAGGATCAGAGATAGTCCAGGTCCAGGATTAGAGATAGTCCAGGTCCAGGATTAATGATATCCAGGTCCAGGATTAGAGATAGTCCAGGTCCAGGATCAGAGATAGTCCAGGTCCAGGATCAGAGTCAGTCCAGGTCCAGGATTAATAATATCCAGGTCCAGGATTAATGATAGTCCAGGTCCAGGATTAACGATAGTCCAGGTCCAGGATCAGAGATAGTCCAGGTCCAGGATTAATGATAGTCCAGGTCCAGGATTAACGATAGTCCAGGTCCAGGATCAGAGATAGTCCAGGTCCAGGATTAATGATAGTCCAGGTCCAGGATCAGAGATAGTCCAGGTCCAGGATTAATGATAGTCCAGGTCCAGGATCAGCGATAGTCCAGGTCCAGGATCAGAGATAGTCCAGGTCCAGGATCAGAGCTAGTCCAGGTCCAGGATTAGAGATAGTCCAGGTCCAGGATCAGAGCTAGTCCAGGTCCAGGATCAGAGATAGTCCAGGTCCAGGATTAATGATAGCCCAGGTCCAGGATCAGAGCTAGTCCAGGTCCAGGATTAGAGATAGTCCAGGTCCAGGATCAGAGATAGTCCAGGTCCAGGATCAGAGCTAGTCCAGGTCCAGGATTAATGATAGTCCAGGTCCAGGATCAGAGATAGTCCAGGTCCAGGATCAGAGCTAGTCCAGGTCCAGGATTAATAATATCCAGGTCCAGGATTAATGATAGTCCAGGTCCAGGATTAACGATAGTCCAGGTCCAGGATCAGAGATAGTCCAGGTCCAGGATTAACGATAGTCCAGGTCCAGGATCAGAGATAGTCCAGGTCCAGGATTAATGATAGTCCAGGTCCAGGATCAGAGATAGTCCAGGTCCAGGATTAACGATAGTCCAGGTCCAGGATCAGTGATAGTCCAGGTCCAGGATCAGAGATAGTCCAGGTCCAGGATCAGAGCTAGTCCAGGTCCAGGATCAGAGATAGTCCAGGCCCAGGATTAATGATAGTCCAGGTCCAGGATCAGAGATAGTCCAGGTCCAGGATTAACGATAGTCCAGGTCCAGGATTAGAGATAGTCCAGGTCCAGGATCAACGTAGTCCAGGTCCAGAATTAATGATATTCCAGGTCCAGGATCAGAGATAGTCCAGGTCCAGGATCAGAGCTAGTCCAGGTCCAGGATCAGAGTTAGTCCAGGTCCAGGATTAGAGATAGTCCAGGTCCAGGATTAACGTAGTCCAGGTCCAGGATTAACGATAGTCCAGGTCCAGGATCAGAGATAGTCCAGGTCCAGGATCAGAGCTAGTCCAGGTCCAGGATTAATGATAGTCCAGGTCCAGGATCAGAGCTAGTCCAGGTCCAGGATCAGCGATAGTCCAGGTCCAGGATCAGAGATAGTCCAGGTCCAGGATTAATGATAGTCCAGGTCCAGGATCAGAGATAGTCCAGGTCCAGGATCAGAGCTAGTCCAGGTCCAGGATCAGAGCTAGTCCAGGTCCAGGATTAATGATAGTCCAGGTCCAGGATCAGAGATAGTCCAGGTCCAGGATCAGAGCTAGTCCAGGTCCAGGATCAGAGCTAGTCCAGGTCCAGGATCAGAGATAGTCCAGGTCCAGGATTAATGATAGTCCAGGTCCAGGATCAGAGCTAGTCCAGGTCCAGGATTAGAGATAGTCCAGGTCCAGGATTAGAGATAGTCCAGGTCCAGGATCAGAGCTAGTCCAGGTCCAGGATTAATGATAGTCCAGGTCCAGGATCAGAGCTAGTCCAGGTCCAGGATCAGAGATAGTCCAGGCCCAGGATTAATGATAGTCCAGGTCCAGGATCAGAGATAGTCCAGGTCCAGGATTAACGATAGTCCAGGTCCAGGATTAGAGATAGTCCAGGTCCAGGATTAACGATATTCCAGGTCCAGGATCAACGTAGTCCAGGTCCAGAATTAATGATATTCCAGGTCCAGGATCAGAGATAGTCCAGGTCCAGGATCAGAGCTAGTCCAGGTCCAGGATCAGAGGTAGTCCAGGTCCAGGATTAGAGATAGTCCAGGTCCAGGATTAACGTAGTCCAGGTCCAGGATTAACGATAGTCCAGGTCCAGGATCAGAGATAGTCCAGGTCCAGGATCAGAGCTAGTCCAGGTCCAGGATCAGAGCTAGTCCAGGTCCAGGATCAGCGATAGTCCAGGTCCAGGATCAGAGATAGTCCAGGTCCAGGATTAATGATAGTCCAGGTCCAGGATCAGAGATAGTCCAGGTCCAGGATTAATGATAGTCCAGGTCCAGGATCAGAGCTAGTCCAGGTCCAGGATTAATGATAGTCCAGGTCCAGGATCAGAGATAGTCCAGGTCCAGGATCAGAGCTAGTCCAGGTCCAGGATCAGAGCTAGTCCAGGTCCAGGATTAGAGATAGTCCAGGTCCAGGATTAATGATAGTCCAGGTCCAGGATCAGAGCTAGTCCAGGTCCAGGATTAGAGATAGTCCAGGTCCAGGATTAGAGATAGTCCAGGTCCAGGATTAGAGATAGTCCAGGTCCAGGATCAGAGCTAGTCCAGGTCCAGGATTAATGATAGTCCAGGTCCAGGATCAGAGCTAGTCCAGGTCCAGGATTAGAGATAGTCCAGGTCCAGAATCAGAGCTAGTCTGCATTCTCATGATTCTTCTGGTAAGTATATTTGCTCCAGTTTACAAAAGCCCAAACCACGAACCCACTAATGTGGGGGGGAAGAACCCCCCAGGTCTGTTGAGGTCCGGATTTGGGATCAGATCATTTCACAGAGTTTGTGAGTTTTGGATTGAACCCGTTAAACTGCAGCAGAAGGAACCGTGCGGCGTATCGGTCGACTCGGCGGCCAATGAAAACATACAGTGGGTGGCGGCTCCTCATGGGCCTGACGACGGGGTATTTGTGTGGACGACTGGACTGTGTGGTCTGGTTCTGGCCCAGCACCAGTCCAGAATTTCCCTCACAGGCCTTACAGGAATTTGGCGCTGACGGAGGAGTCGGAAGCGTTGGATGAATTTATCCAGGAGGTGATTTTATTCCCCATGACTCACACACTAACTCACACTGTGTGGAAAGACACCGGTCCAGTTTGGTGGTCCAAACAAGTTCTTCAGAATTAAAGAACATTTCACTCGTTCAGTGTTCCTTCATGTGTTCTTCTCATCAGTGTAGATTTCAGGGTCAGGTGGGGTTACTTCGTTGTGACATCACAAAGGCTCAGTCTCTGGACCTTTAACATCTTCTCAACAGAAAGTGTGTTTTATTTCAGTGGATCAGTCACTTTTAAGGAGCTGAGCTTCAGTTCTGCTCAGACGGATGATGGATGTGAACTTTCCCTCTCAAACATAAACACGGTCAGTGTTTTCAGCTGTGGCTGCAGACGGGACCTTTCTGCTTTTCCACTATTTTTCCTGCCGGGTGGATTGTTTTTGGCTGCACGTGGAGAAAAGACGGACTGTCGAATCACATATCATGAAGTCATGCATGTCGGGATTCTTTAAAGCTGGTTGTCTCATCTTCCTCCATCAGTCCCTGCAGGAAGGTGTTGTGCCACTAGAGGGCAGCACTCAGCAGGAAATGTTGCCTTCAGCATTTCTTTTACTTCTTCTCTCCTTTTTCACATTTCATCGTCTCACATCGGTGAAAACCTTCTGATGTACCAACTCTGGACTTCTCGGAGCTGTTTGCTGAAAGCTGACGCACAGATGGAGAAATGATGTGACGTCACTTCCTGCTCACGAATCGGAGACAGATGGCCTCATCGGCCTCGACAGCTAAAAAAAGACACCTGGAAATTAAGATGAGACTACACAGCTTCATCATCATCATCATCACCATCATCATCATCACCACAGGATTCACGGCTTAGAAAAAAAACTGAAATAACCGCCATCATGTTTCCTTCATCATCGTTTAACATCAGAATAGATTTGTATTTTTATGTTTAAATTCTTTGTGATGGTATTTTAATATTCACAGTTGCAGTGACGAACCGGATGAAGGCCTCCGTGGTGCTGATGGAATGAGCTGTCCGAACTAAGGCGCTGATGAATGCTGTAAATGGAAACACCTTCAGTGTGAGTTTGTTTCTGACTTGTGTTCTTTTATTTCCTCTTCGTTTTTTTCTCCACAGTAAATAAACGGTGGATTCAGACGGTTTCTGAATACTTCAGCAGGTTTGTTTTTGCAGCAGAGAAGAAGAGAAGGAGGCCGCTCGGCATCTCCTTGACTACACTATGACATCATGGCGTCAGCTCCACCCATGTGTGTTATTTCAGCTCCTGAGGCCTGCGACCGCACCCCGCCCTCCGACGTCAAACGCCGCCGTGACTGTGCCGGCAGAGGACCGCAGACCAAACCAACGGATGACGAATCAATCAGACCTGCCCGTCTGTCTCTGACCCCCCAGCGACCCGCTGGCCCCCGTCTGGACCGGGGCCAGTTTGGCTGCCATCTTGTTTTTCCAGCCTCTACAGCTCCATCTCTGACACACAATGCAACACAACACATTGTGCTGCAGCTTCAATATGTTCAGATGCTCAACAACAACGTTTATTACGTTTTGTTGAGTTTTTAAATTTTTGTGTGACAGTTCAGGACTGAACGTTAACACTTCCTGTTGTAACGACTGCACGGGACCGCAAACTAAAGTCACCATCAAATATTTTAAAATGAAGACATTTTCTGTTGATCAGGTGAAAGATTATTTCATTGATGTCGTTTTATCTCACGTTCATTCAGTCGCACACACACACACACACACACACACACACACTTCATTACAACATGTACACAAGTGAACTCTTTCTGCTTCACGTCATCTCAGATTTGTCTGAACAGGAAGTGGGGGAATGTCCCGCCAGAGTAAAACATCCCTGAGTTTATTTTTTGGCTGCAGCTCCTCGTGAGGTCGCGCTCACATCACATGGTCAAGAGCGTCAGCAGGCCCTTGGCGGGGATCCCCCCCCCCCCCCCAGCTGCTGTAACTCACCTCAGAGCAGATTTATGGCTCCCTGCTGAGGGGACGCCAGTCTGAATGTTCACCCAGCTCCTCTTTGTGTTTGTGGACCTACTGCAGTCGCACACCCTCAGACAGACACACACTTCGCACAGTTGACATGTTGGACGTGAGCGGCCTGTGGAAAGTGTCTAACTGCCCCCCCGAGGACGCTGCAGGCTGGGTGGTCCGTCCATCCACATGTCTGTGGACGGAGACACATTCAGACACACAGAGGTTTGATCTGAAGCTGCACAGAAACTGTAACACAACCTGAAACACAACCGGGGCAGATGGTTTGCACTCAGTGTGAACGTGAGGCGTCGCCATCTTGGCCCGTACCCGATGAATCGGACTATTCTGTCAGTCCTGTGAAGTCCGGCTTTATCTAGTTCTTATTTATTTCTGGAGGGTGTGACAGATTTTTTTATTAACTGTCCTTCTATAATGTTTTTTGTTTGTTTTTTCTTCGGTTCCTTATTATCATCACCTTGTTTTATTGAGTTTGGATGTTTTACCTTGTTGGAGGTTTTACTGAAGGAGCAGGAAGGACCTGGACTTCAGGTGGAGTCCAGATGGTCCAGCGGTGTGGATTTCACACACCAAGACCCGGACCAGGGTTCTAGACAGAATTAGATAAGACGCAGGATCCTCCAGGTGGATAAAGAGGAGGAAAACAGAAGCAGGATCAGGACCCATTCTGGAGCTGGTCCCAGATCTCAGGATGTTCTGGCTCTCAGCTGACACCTTAACGGTTTGGAACCAGCAGCAGCTTCTGAAAACAAACATGGATGTTGAACTGGAACTGAGGCACTCGGTCCATGAAGAGGGTGATAAAAAAAAAAAAAAGCCTTCCTGTGGTGGCTCCTGGGGGGCCACAGCGGGGTCACAGCGGGGCCACAGCGGGGCCACAGCGGGGCCACAGCGGGGCCACAGCGGGGCCCACCCACTGCCCCCCCACCGGAGGCTCAGAGTTACCTTTTTAAACAATGACGTCATTTCCTGTTTTCTTTTTTCCTTCTTTAAATTTTCTCAGTTCATTATGAAATTTAAGCTGCTTTGTGAAACAAGCTGATTCACTAACGACCATCAGTGGGCCACTCCAAAGGCCGAGAATATTGAAGTCTATGGGAAAATCTTTATACTGAAATTCAGAAACTAAAATTTGGACAACTAACAGAAAAAAGTGGATGTGTTCCGGTTCCTGCCTTCATATTCTCCCCATCGTCTGTTGGTGAGAAGAATCTGTGATTGTTCGAAGGTTTCTAACAGGAAACAGACAGCGACACCCAGAGCTGCGGTCGGCCACCTGACCTGTTAATCCTCCAGATCTGAACCGAAGATCTGGACTTTAAGAAAAACCACCTCAGGATTAACGCTGGCAGGCTTTTAAAATAGTTGAGCTGAGGGAAGGGAAGGGAAGGGGGGGTGTAAGGTTTCACAGTAAAAAAAAAAAAAGGTGGTAATGCACCTTTCCCGCAACACTTGAAAGCATCACTGCTGATTATTGCTGTGGAGATTAAAGTCTTTATGGGCTCCTTTGTGTTTACATTCATCACAATCAGAAGATCCTGCTCAGAAACAAACTGCACAGAGTCATCAGTGCAGAATGTGACACTCTTTAAAGGCCCAGTGAAGCGTGCCGAGCCGAGCTGAGCTGAGCTGAGCCGCCTCTCCTCGGGCAGGTTACAGCAGGACTGATGGCTGCTTTTAAACTCTGACTACCTCCTTAGAAATCTGTGTGCTTTCATTTTACACAGCAGCACAGAGGTCAACGTTCACGGAGGAGGAAGACCAGCAGAAGCTGCATGTGTCGCTTCGGCCACATCTAGAGGAGGAAAAAGAAAAGGCAAATAAAGCTGTGTTCCAATCCGGGGTCGGTCTCAGCGAGGCGAACACATCGAGCTAGGATTCAGTTCCTTGTTGACCTCGGCCAGCGTCTGCCATTTTATGAATTCACTTTCCTTTAAGTGTAACTCTGAGTCTCTAAAAATGAAAACTCAGCAGATGATTTCAGACCCTCCTGGGGCAGTTTGGCAGGTAAGACGGACATCAGCACAGATTGAGATATAAACGGAGCAGATTTGTTTCCTCAAAGGCAGCGTATCTCCGGCCGCCATCAGCAGCAACACAAAGAGGAGCTGACAGGCCGAACCAGCCCGGGTGGCAACAAGCAAGACGAGAAAGTTGCCCCCTCTGCCCCATCAGAGATCCTATCAGAGGGGCAGATCTGTGGGAACCATCTCTGATCTGACAACCAGCGACGGCGTTTGTGTTTGAAGCTCAGAGTCTTATCGCCCCATCAGAGGAAGGAACGCTTCTTTAACCGTCACGTTGTCTTCACTCCAAAAAAAGATCTGACGCCCCAAATGTCGAACGCGTCAGACGAACGGCGTGACGTTTCAGGAAGGTTCTGGAATGTCTGAAATGATTTTCATCTTCACGGCTGGGAGGAAATAAATCAGCTTCACGTTCAGAGTTTCTGCCAAAGCTTCTTTTTTCATTTCACTTTCCTACAAAGACAACAATGAGATTGAGACTTACATGTTTGAGATTGTTTTTATCATTTTATTTCCAAGATCTTCAAACTGCAGAATGATTAAATGAGATGAAATAAAGCAGATTGATCCATTTTGTCTTCAGTTTAGAAATGAAGTAGATGTGAGTTTTAAATCTCACACTAAAGTGGAACGCTGCAACACAAAGGTGGGCTGTTGCTTTGCAGTAATTAGTCAGAGCCGGTGTGAACCAAGAGTTCAACCAAAACAACAACTCAGAGACTGAGGTGACAACAACACAAGAGTCAACAATGACTAACACAACAGCTGGTTCAGTGGAAAAAAGATCGGACCGTTTTCCCATAGAATTAAATTCATTCTGGCTTCTTTGGGGGACTTGAGGTGTAACTTTTCAGACTCAGAGTCTCTTTCTGACTTTTGGTGAGAAAATGATGAAAATATTTCATCTACAGCAGATTTTTTTTTGATTGATTGATTTGATTTGTGAGTTTTTACATTTTTTTTTACTTTCCTTTTTTATTTCTGTTTAACTGATTTGTGGAGTTGAATTGAATCTTCTCCTCCTGAATGTGGATTTAAGAAGCAGGTTTTTGTGATTTTGGCAGCTCCTGGCGGTTTCACGCTCAGTCGACTCTCCTCTCAGCGGCGCCGCTTGGTCGGGGAGGGAACAGAGTCCAACATGTTTGCCCTGGCAGCGACGAAGCACGCCGTCACGTTAGGGAACAGCAGCCAACACCCATAAACAGGCAGGACGTCGCTGTCATCGTGGACTCACAACGGCAGCGTTTTAGTTTTCATTGTGTGAATCTGGACGTTTCGGTGTTCTTGAAGAGAAATAAAAAGCACATTTCTGTGACTGAATGGAAGCCGAAGAGCAGCTCGATCTGTTGGAGTCACTCCGTTTAACAGGACTGTGTTTCTGTCGCTTTGGGCCGTTTTGATTTTAACAACAAAACCAAAAACGTCCTTGTCTTTATAGACGTTAGTTCAGATCTGATCAGTCCGACTCTCTGACTCCTTCTGTGTGTTTATCTGTCCGTCCTCATCCTCCATCTTTGACAGTGACATCTGGAGTCACGTCTCTACATCGGACGCTCCTATTGGCTCCGGTGGGTGATGTCACAGCCAATCAGAGTCTCTGGATCAGTCCTGAATGTTTGTGAGTTTATTGTGTTGACAGAATAAAGACAATCAGATATTTGGAGCTGAATTTTCATCATAATCTACATAATTTTATTTAGTTTTGTTTGTTGTTGTTGTCGTTGTGTTGTATTGTGTACAGAGGAGGTCTAAATTGCTCCGTCTCAGTTCAGTTGTGTTCTGATGATGCTTCAGAGATTAAAAAGTGACTGGAGGCTGAAAAGCTGCCGACTGAGGACAGAGAAGAGGAGGAGGACTTCACCTGTTTGTTCCGTCAGTCAGGAACTCAGCAGGACTGTGTTTACCTGTTTAAATCTGCAGGAAGCAGCTAATGAGTCTGAAACTGTGACGGCTGACAGATTTAAGATTTAATCAGAGCAGCTGATTTTATTTGTAGTTAAATTGCACTCATCAGCAATCAGATAAAAATTTCTGTTGCATTATTTACATTTTAAGCAAACTTGTAGAAAAATATACTCACAGCTCTGCCAATATATTTAACAAGATGATAAATCTCCAATTCAATTTAAAGTTTCTTCTTCGTGGGAAAAAAATGCAAACAGGTGAATCTCCACAGTGGATTTGTTGAAACATGAAAAAAATTGGTTTCTCCTCAAAAAAATAGCAGAAAATAAACATTTCTGGGTCAGTTTTTTTTTGTTACCATCACCTCTTCTTCACTGAACCAAGTCCTGGTCTGCAGATCCAGACCGGGCAAAGACAGTTTCTAAGCTCGGACAGTCTTTGAACTTCTCGTCTGCGTGGTCACGATGATGGAGGAGGTTTGTTCAGGAGACTCTGAGGCTTCCTGTCGTCTGCAGAGACGAACACAAGGAGAAAAATAATCTTTATCATCAGAGGAAAGACCCTCAACACTCCTGACAATGAACATCTTCATTTCACTTTTTCTCCAAAATAAAGAAGAAAAACGGTCATTTATTTGGGAGTTTGAAGAAAATTACTTCAAAATGATAAAATAAAAACAAAAATGATTCTCGTCTCTTTTTCTTGGCTCCTTATTGATAATCTCAGTCGTTATAATTGACTGAAGATCAGATAATGATTATTTCAACCGTTTTAAGCTTTAGGTTTGTTGTTTTTCTGCCTTCATCTGGAGAACATGCTTCAGTTTTTTTGAATAATCAGCTGACGTTGAGCTGATTGTGAATATTTGGAGACTTTTTTAAAAAATGTCTGAAGTTTCTGTGTGAGTTTTAAATCCCTGAAACAATATTTAGATTTGTCCTGTGAAACAAACCATGAACACTGAAGGTGTTTGTGTAATTTGATCCTGTCAGGAGCGCCTCCTTCTTAAAACCACACACAGCAGGTTCTTTAGATGGTTCAGCCCAGTCTGCACTGATCCGGGACGATTTGGTTCTCATTATGAAGATAAACGGCCCAAACACAGAATCCGGATCCAGCACTCGTCTCACCTTCTCTGTGTGAAACTCTGAAAGATGTGGTGAGGTGAAAATCTGCAGCGTCTGGCGGAGCTGCTGAGTCGGAATAAACCAGACCGGGACCCAGACCGGGACCCAGACCGGAGGACTGGGGCTGCCAGCCGGGTCCAGAACTCATGTAGTTGGCAGCCGGACCTCCGTACGTGGCGTACTGGCTCGGTGCAGAATAAGAACAAGCTGAGACCAAAGCAGGCAGACTGGACGAGGGCTGAAGACAGAACGACAAAAAACAACGAAGGCGGTGAGCAACGTGACCAAAGAGGTCAAAGGTCAACAGCAAAAAAACAAAGAAAAACCTCCAACAGTATAAACAGACTTTTCCAAAAGTTAGAATTCCTCAAATGTTTCCAAGAAAAATCTCAGTGTACAGAATCCGGAACTGGTTTATTTATTGTTCCTTGTTTAGTTGTTTACCTGTTGTTGGTATTTGATTTCCGGCTCATTGTGGATCTTTTCTGCTCCCTTCACCCCCGAAGGAAACGCTCTGCTGGTCCAGTCCTCCACTTTGGCTGCGTGTCCATCAGAACCCGACAGAGCTGAAAAACACGTCACTTTTTATTTTGTTTGTATTTATTGAAAATAATCTGCTTTAACAGAAACGTCAGCTTCATTTTTCTTTATTGGCAATAATAAGATTAATATTCTGACAAAATGTATTTTCCATTTAAAGCTTCTAAATACAGAATAAGATTCACTTTGTTCACTTTGTATTTGACAGAATTATTCTGCTCTTTCTTTTATATTTATTTGTTATAATAAACTGAAATAAAATGAATGAGACTGATTAAATAATAAAATTGTTGATTCTTTTCAAACAGATGTTTTGTTTTATTTTATGTTTAATGGTTTAAAATGAATTTCAATAATGAAGCATTTGATTAGATTTTTATCTATTTTCTTTCATTTCTCTCCATAAATATGCTTTTAGTCAGAAATGACTGTTAAATTGAAGTTAAACTTGAACATTAAACATTTTAACATTTCATTGTATGAAAATATAACTAATTAATTTAAGACTTCAAATGGAAGTCAGGATTTAGCTTTTGTTTTGTTCAAACTTTTAATATTTATTTCTCTAAAACCAAAATCTTTGTTTTGCTCACTGAGAATTACTAAGAAATTTATTATTATTTATGAGTCATTTCCTTTAAATCACAATCTGTAAAAAAAATCTAATGAAGTCTTTAAAAGCTGATTTTATGTGAAAGAGAAAAATAATCAGCTCAAACTGAATAAAAACTAAAAACTGAACTCAAACTTTAAATAAAAAAAAATCTGTTTTTGTGATTTAAAGGTTGAATGAGACTTAAAGTAGATTTTATTTTTAGCAACAAAAGTCAACTTTTGACTTTTTCAAACAGAACAACAGAAATAATTGAAATGATGTGATGAAGAAGATAAATGAATAAAAATAAACCATCAGTGAACCAAATGATTAAAAAGTGTGACTTTAAATCTGAAGGTTTGTTTTCTTCAGACTCACCTGCCGGGCTCATGAAGTCTCGGAAGCCCAGGATGTCGCACCAGTTCCGGGGCAGGCCGACCTGTGCACCGGTCCCGGTCCCGGTCCCGGTCCCGGGGGCCACCATCCTGGGGCCGGTGTAGGGGCAGTACGGGTAGACCGGTCCGTACTGGCTGGGCTTCCCTCCGCCGGACTGAGTCCGGATCTTGTTCCGGAGGATCCGGCTGATGGAGCTCACGGACGGGACGTTGTATTTATCACAGACTCCGTCCGACAGCAGCCGGTCCCGGATCTCCCAGGCGAAGATGCCCGGGTCCCCCTGCTTGTAGTCCCGGATGCTCTGGACCACCACCGGGGTGGTGACCCGGGGCTTGCTGCCCCCGATGGCGCCGGGCAGGATGGATCCGGTCTCGTTGTACCGGGCCAGGATCTTGGACACGCAGCCGTGAGAGACCCGCAGCTGGCGGCTGATGTCGCAGGGCCGCAGGCCGAGCCGGGCCAGCTCCACGATCCGGACCCGGACCGGGTTCGGCAGAGGCCGGCCGTTCACGAAGACCCCGCCGAGCTGGTTCACCTCCCCGTAGGCCTGCTCTGAAGACACAGACCGGGTCAGACCGGGTCAGACCGGGACCAGCAGGCAGGTGTCAAAATAAAACTCCGTTTCTGGATTCATTTGATTCATAAAATCAGATCAATAATAATAATAATAATAATAATAATAATAATAATAATAATAATAATAATAATAAACATGTCTGTGGATTCTGATCACTTCAGTCAAACTAGGATGGATGAAATCATCTCTTTTCCTGAAACTCCATCATCTGATCATTTATCCTGAAATTACAAAATCAGCCTGCAGCATTATTATCATCATCATCATCATCATCATCATCAGTGCAGATTTTATACCTTCACGTTTTTTCTGGGAATAAAACAAACTGAAATAATGAACCTGCAAAAACAAAAGAATGAGTTTGTGGCTGAGTTCGTGTTTTTAAAAATCTAAAGGACTGACTGAAGGAATAAAAATCAGGTTTCCTCAGGTGTGAGTTTCATTTTCAGCTCTTTAATGTTTTCTCACCCATCAGCTGCCGTCCTCCTCCTCTTCCTCAGCTCCACTGCTGCCATCCAACACCGCCTGCAGCCTGAGACTCAGACATCTCCTCCTCTTCGTCCTCCTCCTCCAATTAGAAATCCTGTCGTTCCCTGTTCACAGAGTAAGAAATGTTTTTTTTTTTTAGTGAATTTTTTCCTGAATTGTCTGTTTTACATGTTGACCCTGAACGCATCACATCAGGCTGTGGCTGCTTCAGGGACACTCGGAGATTCAGCATCAGATGGACATTTAAAACCTTCACAGGTTTTTGATGAGATAAAATAACTTCATTTTTCTTTCTTTAATCTGAGAGCTGATATTTTTTATTGGGTCCCTTCAATAAAGCTGTCAGCCAATCAGAAGAGAGGGGGAGGAGCTCCTGGACTGATGTCTTTTTTTATCTTAATTAAAAATGTTTGAAAACAGTAAATATATGTAGGATTTTTTTCTGTGGTGTGTTTGAGTGAAGCAGTTTTTTCTGACTTCAGTGGATTTGTAATACGATGGCGCCTCCAACAGGTCAATTAGTGTAATTACAGTTTTTCGTTGATAAACTTCAAATCATCTGATTTCGAATTTCCAATTTAATCAATGTTTGTTTTGTTTTTTTAGGTCACCTGGTTGTGTTTAAAAAAAAAGACAGTTTGTCTAACAAATTAAGTTTAACTCAGCAAAATCAGGACAAAATTAAATGTCACTGCTTTTAGAAACTTTAATAAATAATACAACAATTTATGTCTAAAATTAGTTTAAATTAATTAGTAATTAGTTTCAATAAAATAAATTAGGCCCCACAGGATTTTTATAGAAAATCCAAACAAAATGAAAAACGTCTGATTTATCATCAAACTTATTTTTCAGACAGAAGTTGGAAAAGTTTAATTAATGATTTTCTTTACGCTCATTTGAGCTGAGCTGCAGTTCCTCCGTCAGACAGCAGGGGGCAGTCACAGCTCAGGTAAATCAACAAACACCTTAAAAAGCTGCTCGTTTCTGAAATGTTGGATCAGAGAATCCATCTCTGGAGAAATAAGCTTCAGTTTGATTACACCTGACAGGATTCACAGACTTCAGTGAGCTCAGACTTTTCATTTGTCATAATTAAAGAAATTATTTTTCTGACGTTTGAAGTAGTTTTATGAGAAAAATTAAAATTCACCAGAAAACCAGAGAAACACAAACCAGGAGAGAAAAATGAACAATAACTCGGATTTATATGTTCTTGTTTTTTAGACCATTTTTATTTTATTCTAATGACATTCACATATTGGCACTTTCATGGATTTTATTAGTTTTAATATTTATTTTAAATTTAAAATAATTGAATATTAATTTAAATTTATTTTTTCCTTAATTTTTTTGCTTTTTATCACTTTTTGCTTCATTTCAAAAATTTTACTTAAAATGTAATTTTTTCTGTTTTGGGTCTTTACATTTTTATTTTGATTCCATTGACCATTTCATTACTTGATATTGAAGTTTTCATTTTCTTTCAAATTAAATTTTGTTCTAATTTGAGCTTTTTCTGTGAATTTTTTATGAGATTAAATTTTAATGGTTCAATAAAAAAAAGAGAAGTTTTATTTCACATTGTCGGTGGAAATGTCTTAAACTGCCGTGTGTGTTTGTGTGGTCATGAATATAGAAGACATTCTGTTGAAGCCGAAGTCTGAATACCATGACAACTGTGTGTAACTGTGTGTGTCTGTGTGTGTAACGGTGTGTGTCTGTGTGTGTCTCAGTCAGGCCATTATAAAGTGTTCAGGGGGAATAAATGGGATAAATGTGGAGGCTGTGCGCTCTTTGTGAGCTTCAGCTGGTTGTGTTTGTTTGTAGAGTTCAACCACCCAGCAGGATCCAACACAACAACACAACACGAGACGCACTAAGCAGCTCATTGTCACACACATTACAAAGACGCACAAAATTGCAAACCAAACATTAAAATCCAGCCGTTTGGAGAAAAACAAGAACAGATTTTACATCTTTCCAGATTATTTGACAGAAAAAAATTCTGATTTTCTGAAACAAATATTTATTTCATCTTTTTTTATGGATTAATAATAAAAATATATATGTAAAAACACTGTAAAATGAGATTTCCTTTAAAAGGAAAATTATTTTTTATAAAGGCCAAAAATTTAAACCAAGAACGCACCAAAGTCTGAAACAACCAGACGGCAGCTTTCAGAAATTCTGTCAGTAAAATGTCAGAAATAAAAAGGTTGAATTAATTTTCAACAAAAATTTAGACTTATTAAAATGTGTATCCAGTTCATATCTGACTGTGAAGTTTAAAAATAAACAGAACCAGGATCGGAGTCTGATCCAGATTTGGTTTTCTGTTTCCCGACCAGGACAGTCCAGTCAGACTCTGGTGGGACTCTCAGGGGCCCCACATGGGGTCGGCCCTTAAATATCCTGCTCTTACAATCTGTTGGTTTTAAAGAAATATTCAGAAACACTGAAGGCTTTAAAGAATTAATCTGAATTATTGTTACGTTTTCTGACTCGGAGGGACAAAACTGCTTCTGTCAACGTTTTTAAAATGAAAATATTCGGACTTTGTGTTTAGATGATTCTGTGCAGAAGGATTAAAGGGGTTTGTGTAACACAAACAAAAGATCACAACAACAAACTGATGCCAGTCAGTCGACGAGCTGATGAACAAACAGAAGACTCTTCAGTTAATCCTCACAACAAACAGAATCTAAAGGGACTAAAAGAAATCCGCCCTTTTCAGTTTTTGTGCGATTGTTGTTGTTTTACAGCCTCCTTTTATTTCTTTAGTTAATTATATGTCTTCATGTTATTGCTGTTTTTGTTATATTTGTTCATTCAAATGTGAATTTTGGGGATTCACTTCCAACAACAGACATTTTTATTCTACATTAAAGGTAATAAACCACAAAAGCTTTTGTATTTATTTCTGACTGAATAAAGTGATTTCAGTCTAATTTCTGCTGTATTTTTATTTTCTTTACTTTTTGGATAAATATGTGGATCCTTCTTTTTCCCTCCTTTATTTTTATTTATTAGGTCTATTTCTGTCACAGTGCTGGTTTTTATTTTCATCATAAACGATGATAAAAGAGTCCAGCTGAGTGAAGAAGACTCAGATCAGTGACTGAAAGATGTAAATGTCTCTAATCCTCCATCATTAAACCTTCCGCTTCTCATCCTCTTGACTGGACCCGCCCCCAACACACAGACACACACAGAGAGACACAGAGACACACACAGACACACACAGAGAGACACACAGACAGAGACACACACAGAGACACACACAGAGAGACACAGAGAGACACACACACACAGACAGAGACACACACAGACACACACACAGAGACACACAGACCGAGACAGACACAGACACACACAGAGAGACACACACAGAGACACAGACAGACACACACAGAGAGACACACAGAGAGACACAGACAGAGACACACACAGAGACACACACAGACACACACAGAGAGACACAGACAGAGACAGACACAGACACAGAGAGACACACAGACACACACAGAGACACACACACACACAGACACAGACACACACTCTCTCTCTCTCTCTCTCTCTCTCTCTCTCTCTCTCTCTCTCTCTCTCTCTCTCCCCCCCCCCGGTCCCCCCCCCGGCCCCCCCTCCCCCCTATTGTCGCCGTTAAATGCTCTCCTCTCCGCCGGTGCAGCAGCTCCGCTCTCCGGCTCTTCATGGACTCAGAGCCCCCCCGGAGGACTCACACCTTCCCCCGTCATGTCTTCTGGCTCCAACGCAAAAACCGGATTCTCCGTGCGGGACCTGCTGGACCTCCCGGACCCGCTGGGCTCCGGGACCGAGGAGACGGAGGAGGACGACGCCGAGGAGGCCTCCCCCTCCTCGGCCGGAGCTGCCGACCTCCAGCTCTCATGTGAGCAGAACCTGGTCCGACCAGATCTTCATCCTGGGTCTGCTTATAATGACCGAACCGCCGAAATCTGACAGGCCTGGTTGAGTTAATTCAACTTTTTAATCTAATAATAACAGTAAACTTGCTGGTTCTGGTTTTCGGTCTCAGGTGAGTCCGGCGGATTCCTCCCAGTTCGGTGTCAGAGTGAAGTTTGGTCCGTTCGGGTCTGAAATCAGAGTGTTCCGGTCCAGACGGTAATCAGGTTCCTTCTCATCTCTTCCTGCAGTTCGTGGTTTCTCCCTGAGGTCCCGAACCGGGTCCAAATCCCCGGACCTGTCCCCGGATGAGTGTCCGGACGCGCCGCGGAGCCGCGGCAGGAAGCGGCGGGTTCTGTTCTCCAAGGCCCAGACCTCCGAGCTGGAGCGCCGCTTCCGGCAGCAGCGCTACCTGTCGGCCGCGGAGAGGGAGCACCTGGCCGGGCTGATCCGGCTCACGCCGAACCAGGTCAAGATCTGGTTCCAGAACCACCGGTACAAACTGAAGCGCGCCCGGACGGTGCGCAGCCAGGAGGCGCAGCAGCTGCTGCCGGGCCGCCGGGTCACCGTCCCGGTCCTGGTGCAGGACCTGGAGAACCCCCTGAGGACCGGACTGGGCCTGCCCCTGTGCGCCTACTCCGCCCTGCTGCACCCCGCATACAGCACCGAACCGGCCGGCCTGCAGCAGCAGCTGGCCCACGTATACCACTGGACCTGGTGAGCCCGCACTGGACCAAGAGACTGATCCGGAGTGGACCCGGACTGAACCCGGACTGGATCCAAAAGACTGGACCCAGACTGGATCCAACTGGATCCAAGAGACTGATCCGGAGTGGACCCAGACTGAACCCGGACTGGACCTGGACTAGATCAGGAGACTGGACCCAGACTGGACCTGGACTGGGCCTGAACTGAACCTGGACTGGACCCGGACTGAACCTGGACTGGACACGGACTGGACCCAGACTGGATACAAGAGACTGATCCGGACTGGATCCAAGAGACTTTTCCAAGAAGTCCAAAAGAAAAAGTGAGCTGGAACATTTCAGGATTGTAAAAAAGGACAAATGATCCGAATGTTCTGGTCCAGATTCTGGTTTTCTTCTCAGATTAAATGTGCTGGTTTTATTTTGAATTCCCTTCAGAGCTGCTTCCTGTCAGCACGCGGACAAAAAGCCTGAAGTGATCAGAGAAGTCGAGCCAAAAGTTTGTTGTTGTTGTTGTTGTCGTCACTTTTACTGGCAGAAGATGTTTCCTGTGTTTTATAAATCTATTTATGATGTTGATGTGAGTTTGTTTTGTAATAAACTGGATATTAATGATTGAATTCATTTCACATCGATCCGGATCAATAATGTCCAAAAACACACCTCAGACAAACCAAACAGCCATTCATCAGGCCTGTAGAGGACCGGGACCAGGACCGGGACCAAGACCGGGACCAGGACCGGGACCAAGACCGGGACCAAGACCGGGACCAAGACCAGCACCGGGACCAAGACCGGGACCAGGACCGGGACCGGGACCGGGACCAGCACCGGGACCAAGACCGGGACCAAGACCAGGACCAGGACCAGGACCAGGACTGGGACCAGGACCAAGACCAGGACCGGGACCAGCACCGGGACCGGGACCGGGACCAGGACCGGGACCAAGACCGGGACCAAGACCAGCACCGGGACCAAGACCGGGACCAAGACCAGCACCGGGACCAAGACCGGGACCAAGACCAGGACCAGGACCAGGACCAGGACCGGGACCAGCACCGGGACCGGGACCGGGACCAAGACCGGGACCAAGACCAGGACCAGGACCAGGACCGGGACCAGGACCAAGACCGGGACCAGGACCAAGACCAGCACCGGGACCAAGACCAGCACCGGGACCAAGACCAAGACCAGGACCGGGA
The DNA here is from genome assembly GCF_900963305.1 of Echeneis naucrates. Lineage (NCBI taxonomy): Eukaryota > Metazoa > Chordata > Actinopteri > Carangiformes > Echeneidae > Echeneis > Echeneis naucrates. The sequence continues at coordinate 669,818 of NC_042534.1, forward strand.
CTTCATCCAACATCAAAATCAACTTCTCTTGAACTCAGATTAAAATTCCTGTTTCGTTCAGTCAGAAGAAGTATTTTGCTGTTTTAAACGATCATGAACAGAATTTAGTTCGAACTGTGTTCTGTATTAATGAAGACCAAATCAAATTTGGTTCATGAGTGTTTTTTAAATGAAGCTGAAAGAGTTTATGTTCTGGGATCCACCTCGTTCACGCCGAACATCCCATCCTCACGTCCAGACTCCAGTTTCCATGGTAACCTGATCCCGCTCTGGTCTCGGTCTTTGGTTTCTGAAGAACACAGAGACGTTAAAGACTCTGAACTTCAGTTACTGAAAGAAAACATCTACTGTCAGCTAATGTGTGTGTGAGGGAGGGGTCAAAGGTCAGCTCATCTCAGACATCCGATGACAGGAAATCAGAGCAACGTCTGATATTTATATTTTAGTTAAAAGTCCAGATCATGTGATCTGATTTTCTGAGTTTACTTTTATTTCTTTCTATTTAGAAATAATTGAATGAAATGTCATGAAAGCGGCTCTGCTGCTGACCTCAGAGCTGCCAGCAGGTGGCAGCAAAAGCCTGAAAACTAAAATCACACACCTGATTGTGTCAGCATCCGGAAATACTTCTGTTTTTCTGGAACTACTTTCACTGGCGGATGAATCCCCATTTGGTTCATGAAGACAAGCAGATTTTTCTGTAAAAGTGTGACTGAAATTAAACTACAACTTACAAACTACAGAAACAACAACAACAACAACAACCATCAGGTGTAAACAGTCAACGAACACTGACCTGGATGAGGTGACTTCCTGTTAGGAGGACGTGACACCGTTGCTAAGGAAACAATAAGAACAAAATAATAATAATAATAATAATAATAATAATAAGATGTGATTTAAAAAAAAATATTTAAAATATTACAATTACAGACGACAGCAATATTACAAAGACACACAAATAAAGATATCATGATTAATAAAAACAGTCAAGATAAAAAATATTATTCTCAAGATGAAGAACTTTAAATAAACATTGAGATCAGTTCACTTGACAAACCTCATGATGGCGCCGAGGAGCTCCACGATCAGCATCAGCGGCAGACAGCAGGAGGCCACACACACTCCTCCATGTTTCTCATGTTTCTTAATGCGTCTTTAACTGCCAAGTGGTGCAGAGGCGGCGCCTTGACCTTCGCCGACCTGCAGACCGAAGCACTGAATGATTTCTGAAGAACACTTCTGGACGTGTGACCTCTGACCTTTCCCTGCACGCCGTAACCAGGCAGGTCAGCGCGGAGGCCTTTTATGGACAGAACTGATTTGTGATTTTATTCTCTCGGCGCCGATTCTTCTTCTTTGTATCGTCGCTGTGATTTCCTGCAGCTGAATCAGAAAGGGGTCATTAAGGAGTCTGCAGGACTTGTTACCTTGACAACGGGTCCAGTCCAGGTTCCAGCCTGAGCAGACTCCCAGGTAAAAAAAAAAAAAAAAATAGAGCAATGCTAAATGCTAAAAGCTAAAACTGGACTGTTTTGGTTCCCAGACGTGACGTCACATCGGTCAGTGAATCTTTGTTTCAGGGGCCAGGTGGTCTGGATGGCCCCTCCCTCCTCCTGGCTGGAGTGGGCTGCCGTTTTCAAGAGGCCCTCAGGGGCCCCAGCTGCTTGGCCTCATGCTCCTCCAGAGGGCTGCATTTTTAAGTGTGGGGGGGGGCAGAGAGGACGGAGTCTGCTGAGGCCAAATGAAAGGAAACGAGGAGGAAGGAAATAAAGAGGGAGGGGAAAAAGAAGAGATGTATACAAATAGAGGTTGTCGTGAATGCCCCCCCCGATACCCACAGGTGGTTATGGCTCAGACAACCCGGCCTGAAAAAGTATTCACCAGGTGAAGTTTTCTGTTAGAGAAGAAACACTGAGACAACTCAACAGCTGACCTTAAGCCGACCAATCAGAGCTCACAAGGTGTTTTCCGATACAGCTAGCTCCGCCCATCTGGGAAAAACAGAGAGGAAAAAAGGGCCAAGTTGTTTTTGTGAGGCAGGAAGTCGCATGTTCAAACTTTACTGCTTATTTATCCAAGTTATTTATTAGAACAACTGAACCACAGCAGCTGAAAGTGAGAGAGAGAGAGAGAGATAAAGGGCGGAGCAATCAGGCCAGACAGAGGAAGTGGTCATAACCCCCCCCCACCAAAGAAACCCTCCCCCATAACATAAAAAATTAAAATTAATTGGTGATAGAAAATTCTTCCACAGCTCTGACCACTGGTGACTTAGAAGAGACGAAGTGGCGGGGGGGGCCCATAAACTCATCAGGAAAACGTTTACTGAGGAGCAGGAGGGACATTTTCCCATAGACTTCAATATAAGGGAGGAGGAGAAGGGACATTTTCCCATAGACTTCAACATAAGGGAGGAGGAGAAGGGACATTTTCCCATAGACTTCAATATAAGGGAGGAGGAGGGACATTTGTTACTCTCTTCTGTCCGACTCATTTCTCGACTTCTTTAAATCAGAATTTTGTTGTTTGTGTTTTTGTCGTCCAGAACTTTGTGTGTTGAGCTCAAACACCCGCCTTTGGTCTGAGGAGGGAACGCCACTGGACCACAGGGTCAAAGGTCAAATCTGGACTCATGCTGTTCACAGAGTGAACGCTGAATATTTGTTGTTTCACTTTACTTCCAATTTAATTCTGACAGTTTCAGGATTTTATTTTATCGAGAAGAAAGTTCCTGAAGGAGAAATGTGTTTTAATTTTCTGTGTTACTGAAATATTTTAAAGTTAACCAGATTTAAATCGGTGGAGCTCAAATCGACACCTTGGACCTTCTGAGAAGATTTCAGTGTTTCACTTTTTGATGGGGGTCCTCAGGGAACCCCTCCAGGACCCCTCCAGGACCCCTGCACCACCGTCTGAGAACCACAGGTCTCCACAGTAATCCAGATTCTGATGCTGTATCCGGTCCAGGATCTCGTCGGTTCGTTATAACAGCGGAGAAGAAATAAACCTAAAGTTCGACTAAACTGAACTGAACTTAAAGTAAATAATAAATTAATTAAGGTAGAATCGATGATTATTCATCATTTGGCTAAAATAATAAAAGTCTCTGACAGGATTCATACTCAGCTGTTACAGCAGCTCCAGGTCTGATCCAGGTCTGGATCCAGGTCAGCTGCCCTCTAAAGCATTAGCTAGGTCCGGTCCTGGCCCGGTCCAGGTCCAGTCCTGGAGCTGGGCTTTAACAGAGAGACTCACTTTTAATTGGAGGATGTGAAGTGATGTGTCGGCAGGTCAGCAGGTGATTGGCTGCTCCGACTGTTTACAGTCAGCGGGAGGACCGGACTGGACCGGACTGGACCGGAGCTGCAGGTTTTAAGGTGGATTCTTGTTCAGATAATGACAACTCAATTTTTAAACAGTAGAAGTCTCCTCTGTCATTAAATAATGAAAAGTCCTAAATGTTCTATAAAGAACTGAATCCAAAGTTCAGATAATTCTTCTTTCTTTCATTCTTCTTAAATTACAGATTCTAATAAATTAGTCAGTTAAATATCTGTAACCAACGAAAACCAAAATAAATCAACATTTGATTATCATCTGATACAAAGTTCCTCTTCGGTTTGTTGAGTTTTATCTGAGCTGAAGGTCAAAGGTCAGGGGAAACTTTTTACATTTTGCTTAAATAAAATAAAGGTGAGAAAACATGAAGCTGAAACTGATCCGGATGAGGAGGCCGCAGGAAGGCGGACCCCCCCGGCAGCAGAGCCGGGTCCGGACCGGTTTGTCCCCCGTCAGTCAGCCCGCGTCGCTCCGCCCCCTGGACGGGATAAGGACCACTCCTCTTCCTCAGCTCCTGCAGCCGATCAGCTGGACTTCTTCCCGGGGAGGCACAAGCAGCAAGAAGCCGGAGGGAGGGAGGGGGACGCAGGCACAGATCCAGAGACAGGCAGCAGCGGACCGGAGCGGACCGGACCGGACCAGAGGGGACGGGGTGGCCGCACCATGTCCTTCAGCCCGAAGCACTCCACCCCCTTCTCCGTGTCTGACATCCTGAGCCCGATGGAGGACGGCTACCGCCGGTTCGGAGGGATGGAGCCCGCCGCGGGGAGCCTCGGGCCCCCGCTGGGCTCCTACCGGCAGCAGCAGGTCTCCCAGCCCGGTACGCAGCACCAGCAGCAGCCCCAGCCGCCCCATCTCCACCACCATCACCACCACCACCACCACCATCACCTGTCCTCCTCCTCATCCTCCTCCTCCTCCTCTTCCTCAGCCTCGGCCGCCGGGCTGGGACCCGCCGGGCCCTACCACGTGGCCCCCGGAGTGCCGCAGTTCTCCGGAGCCGTCGGAGGATTCTGCAACGGCGGCATCGGGAACGTCGGAGAGCTGCCGTCCTACCAGGACACGGTCCGGGGCGGGGGGGCCGCGGCGGCCTGGTACAGCAACCCGGAGCCCAGATACCCCACAAGTAAGAGAAAAGTTTGTTGGCCTGCTGCTTTGACACACAACAACACAACAACACAACACAAAATAAAACAGGAGCCTGTCTGACATTTCATTTAAAGCTGGTTATTATTTTAAAGGACATTTTATTTTTTTAGAGTAAATTTAAATCACAGAAAAGATTCTTTCAAAGGCTTTAAATGTTTTTGTCATTTTAAACTCAGTTCCATTAAAATGTGATTTTTTATGAACTGTATGTGAAGGTGGTTTATTATAATTATGATTCACGCCGACATGATTTCTCTTCCCTCAGTCTCCAGGTTCATGGGCCCCTCCGCCGGGATGGTGGGGGGTCTGTCCGGGATCGACTCCTCCACCAAGTCCATGGTGACGCTGCACGCCGCCCCGCGCCGGAAGCGGCGGGTCCTGTTCTCCCAGGCTCAGGTGTTCGAGCTGGAGCGGCGCTTCAAGCAGCAGAAGTACCTGTCGGCCCCGGAGCGGGAGCACCTGGCCGGCCTGATCCACCTCACCCCGAACCAGGTGAAGATCTGGTTCCAGAACCACCGGTACAAACTGAAGCGGCAGGCCAAGGACAAGGCCGCGCAGCAGCAGCTGCAGGACGGCAGCGGCGGCCTCTGCGCCTCCGCCCGCCGCTCCTCCTCCGCGTCCCCGCCGGTCCTCACCAAGAACGGGAAGAGCTGCCGGACCGACTCCGACGTCTCCAGCCAGGCCATGGCTGCGGAGCCCCCCCAGCAGCAGGTGAACCAGCTCTCCTCCACGGACGGCCTGGAGGATCTGTCCCCCAGCCCGCCGATGGGACTCCACGGGCAGATCAACATGACCCAAACGGACGCGGCGCTCATCGAGTACACCAACAGCATGATCGGCTCCAATTTACTGTACGGGAGGACTTGGTAGGGACGGGGGGAGGACGGGACCGGGTCCGGGACCGGGACCGGGCCTGAGGGATGGATTGTTTTCAACTTTCGCTGCGTAAAGTTCTGGTTCTGGTTCTGGTTCCACGGAGCGCTCCGGGACTCAACGGACCCAAAAACAAAGTGTACATGACGGACTGAAGCTGATCTGTTCGGTATTTTTCTCTACGTCTGAATTTCTTTTTGTATTTTTTGATGATCGCTGCTGTTTTTAAAAAGGTCATGAAACAAAAACGACGAAAATCTAAATGAGAGCTTTGATTCTGACAGCTAATTAAATTATTTCAGGTTCATTTCAGAAGTCAAATCAAAGTGAGGCAGAATAAATGATCCTGCAACCTGAGAAATATTTTCTTTGTTCCAGCTGACTTTAATTTGTTTCCGTTTGTTAAATAAAAAGGTATTTTCACTTTTTCTCCCCCTTTATGAGGAAAATATGTAAAAGTATTTTGTGTCTTTTAAAATTAAATTTGGATTTGATCAATTATTTTGCATAAAAGCTCAGACTGATAACCAGAAAACCTCCAGGGTTCTGAATTCTGCAGAAAAAAAATAAAAAAAATCAGCCAATTTTAAGATGTCGGCCTTCTTATTTTTTAATGAAGAGGAGTTTAATATGAAAAAGCATTTCCTTTCCCTGAGGACATGAAGCTCTACATCAGTGTTGCTCTTATTTCTGAAACACATGGAGATTCCTCTCACAAAGAAACAGCCAGGACACTTCGTCCTCCGCTCGCTTGTATTCACAGACTTTTCCTCTTAAAAATCACAAGTTACACAATTAGTTTTGTTTTTTTTTGGAAGTCGGGTAAAAATGAAAAAACTAAATTTCATTTGAAGACAATAAAATGGGAAAAAAAAGATGACATTTCTCCTAAAAATATCCCCGCACCCCCCAATTATTCTGTTTTTTGAGTCCCACATTAATTAGTTTAATTCCAGTTGTATCTCCTGGAGGGGGGAGGAGGAGGGTAACTTCGGCTGGAGCTGTAGCCCTGAAAAACAAAATTTAACATCAGCTCAGTATTTCAAACAGAACAGAAATTTATAATCAGGCCTGTTATTTAATTCTCCATTTCATTTTTACTGAAAAAAAAAAAACCTAACTAAAATCAATGTTTTCTTCATTTATCAAATATCATTTAGAAATCCTGCATTTTTAAATCTGCATAAAAACATAAAAGGTTTAATGGATTTGAATTATTTTTGCTCCTAAAACGACAAAATCATACTCATTTGTTTTTTTCCTTTTTTAAATTAATGTCCAAACTTTTTATGACTCTTTTAGATAAAAAAAAGCTTAATTAAAAAGGTTAATTCAACCAAAATTAACACAAAAAGAAAAAGGTTTTATTTTTTTGTTGCTGCTTATTTCTTTAAAATGTGAAAATAAAACTAAATAAACAGAGAGACTGATATGAAAAAGGATTTTTGCTTCTTAAATATTTGTGTGAATTGACCCTTCAATGTGCCTGAAACCAGTTCAGTGGTTTGTTTTACTGGTTCAACTCTGATCACCTTCACTATTAGAATATTTATCATTACATTAAAATCCTGACAAAAGATTAAAAAAATAAAAATAAACATGGACTTTTACCGAAGCAGGAAGTCTGAAAGAAAACTTCAAATTCAATCAACTTAAAGTCACAAATGTTGAATAACTGAATCTTTATTATTTTGAAATGCTTCCTGCTTCACGTGTCTTCAGATGAGTTAGTGAATGAAATAAAATAATTGTCGGTTTGATCTTTTTATAAAATGTTTCTGTTTTAGATTTCTAAATCGAGTGTCTTTTTGGTTTAATAGGATAAACACGAAACTGAGTATTGAGTTAAAAATTAAACCGATTCTGTTTGATGAAACTTTTACTTTGTGAGAAAAATGACTTTTCTTTCATTTTAATTCTGAGCTGCTGGTGAACACGACACCCTTTAGCCCCGCCCCCAGCCCGGTTTGCCGCCGTTACCTGATGCTGCTGGTTCCGGTTGTCCCTTCGATCGTGCCAGTCGTCCCTGCGGTGATCGAATCGCTGCTGCTGCTGCTGCTGGTGGTAGCCGCCGCCGCCGCCGCCGCCGCCGCCGCCGCCGCCGCCGCCCGGCCCGGCCCCTCCCTGGCTTCGGTTCATGTTCTGCTGGTACGCCGAGCGCTGCGACTGCATGGACCGGTCCCAGCCGTGACCGCCGCCCCTGTACTGCTGCTGCTGCTGCTGCCTGGAGACACACACGCATGACAAAGCTGGAAAGTGGAGCTCTCACTCGTTCACGTCGTCTCTACATGAAAACAGATTTTACAGGTTCCGGCTCTCTCAGCTCCGGGTTGTGTTCTGGTCTGAAGTGGATGTAAAGACCTTGACAGAAGAAGTACCTGCACTCCAAATGAAAAATGAACCAGAGTGGACCTGTTAATGCAGCTAACGCACTTCATCACTGGATAGGAAGCTCCAAATAACACTTTATTCTCTTTTCATTATCTTACATTTTCAGGTCATCACAGAGTGAAGTCAAATACTTTAAACAGGTTAAAAACATTTCGGAGGAGCAGGCCTCTACAACCTCTTTATTAATTTCTCCTTTATTCTGATAGTTTCACAGAGTCAGCTGGACAAAATGAAAGCTGAAGCAGCTCTTTATTTCTGATTAAATTCAGACAGAGTTCCTGCCTGCTTTGTTTACAGGTCCGACTCTGGTTTAAATATTTCTTACTCATCTGATATGCGAGTTTGGGCTGAAAAAAAAAAAATAAAATGATTCATTTATATTTTCTTCATCTCAAGCTTCAGTATTTAACAATTAGAATGCAGCTGACAAAATAACTGACCAATTATCTATTGCCTTATTCATAAATTTAGACAGTTTCAAAGAGAAATGATAAATAACCCGCTCTTGTAAAAGTTATGGGGCTGCAAATCATGATTCTCCTTCATCCTCCATGAATGCGTTCAATAATTCCATTCATCATCAGGAAATTTTCTAAAATGTTTCAGATCCTTAAAAAGGTGACATCCTAAAATGTCTGCCTGATAATTTACCAAAAACACAAAGAAACTGATCACAGAAGACAAAGACAAAAATATTTAAAATATCTCCTGACTCTAAATGATTAATTGATGTTTCTGTGATTTAAAGACATCAGCCATGTTGCTGTTTTCCATCTCATTGATGGACAATTAAAACAATTCATAACAATAATAATTATTAGTATCAGCTCTGAAAAGAAGCTGGAAGGTTTGATTCAGATCTTCCATATTAATTATTAATTTTTAATTATTTTTGCTACCTGGAGTTTTTATTCTGTTAATTAGGAAATCAAACTCTAAATGTTTTATTTCATCACTGATGTGTTCAGATTTCTTCACGCTGGGTTAAGGGCTCTGATGATGCTGATCCTTTAATGCTGCTTTCCAGTGACCTCCCTAAAACCCCCATCGACTTGCGTTTGCTGAGGGATCGAGCTCTCAAAGAGATAAAACGGGCTTTCCTCAGAGACGATCGAGCGTCCGCGCACATGAAAGGGCGGCGAGTATGAAATGGACCATATTCACATATGGCCAGGATCGCCCCCGTCCCCAAAATCAGAAGGGCCGCGTCGCATCCGTGGGACCCGGCCGTTGAGCCGGCGCACCGAGGCCCTCCAAACACGCCGCCGGACAATGTGTCAATCCGACGGCGATATTAAAAGTCTCTTCTGAGGAACAATGAAGAGAGAAGGAACTGAGAGCGGCAGCCCCATCCCTCATTACTGAACCATGTCACACTCAGGCCAGAGCCGGACTTAACTGAGCCCTGGAATCCATAATCCCCACTCTCCAAGTTCCTCCTGCACTTCATTTGGTCCAGTCCTGAGTAGTTAAAGAAACTGTTTTCAGTTGCTGCTAATAACTACTGACCCGAGGTGACATGGAGCCACAATGGGCCTGAAAAGTTGAACCAGAGAACCTGATTAGGACTCTGGAGAGGCCCGGAGCCAGAATCAATAGCCGGTCTGTGCGGACTGGGCAGCATCGGTGCGGTGAGACGCCGCTGCCTCCAACAGCATTAGTGATGCCTCATTAAGTTGCACAAACCTCCTCAAGAGAAATTTGTTTTAGACTGATGGGGAAAATTCTTAATTCAGCAGCAGTGGCAGCAGAGCCCCCCAAAGGAGGGACGGCAGAGCGCTTGTGTGAAAAGGCTGGGGGGGGGGGGGGGGGGAGAGCACAAACTGAGGTCCCAACATGTTTAAGTCTACCTGTGACTGGAGAAAGGAAGCACACGGGGCAAGTGGGAAGGACAAAACCAGAGAAGGTAGATAAAGATAAAGCTCATTTTATGAACACAGGAGGAGCTGAAGAGGGAAAGGGTGTGTTAACCACAAACATTTACCTGTAATAACCAGAACACACAGGGCAGCCGACTCACCTTGGATACTGGTGCTGCTGGAAGGAGGGAGGCGTTCCCAGCAAACCGCTCTGCCTGGAATCTGCAGAGAACAAAAGACGAGATGTTCTGAAGTGGTTCTGCCCAGACGAGTTTGGAGTGTTTCACCCTTTTAGAGCCACATTAGAGATTTTCTGTTTCTTCACTCCTTTTTTCCTCATTAACTCGTCATTTTTAATAATGTCTGCACATATTAAGAAGCAGCTGATTCTGTCTGATCAGTTCAGACTTTCTTTGTTCTGTAATCAGGGAGAGAAGCTCAGAAAACAAGAACTAACTAAAAACACACTGAATGTTTCCTTCTTCTCCAAAGAAAAGTTCCTCTCATGTGTTTGGGTCGTTTCTGTCTTTATCTGATCAGGAGTTCTGAAAATTAATGATGAAAAATCAGCTCCAAATATCTGATTGTCTTTATTCACACAATAAACTCAGAAACAAACAGGACTGATCCAGAGACTCTGATTGGCTGTGACATCACCCACCGGAGCCAATGGGAGCATCTGATGTAGAGACGTGACTCTAGATGTCACCATCAAAGATGGAGGATGAGAACGGACGGATAAAGACACAGAAGGAGTCAGAGTCGGACTGATCCAGATCAGCTGATTCTGTTTCAGGAGGAAACTCTTCCTGTGGACTGACGACGGTGAGAGAAATCTTTCATCTCTGTTTTTACTGCAGCTGTGATGAGAAAGTTTTATCTCAAACTTTTAACACAGCTCAGTTTAAACACTCAACCGGGTGACAAAGTAGAGAGATATTAATCTTTCACATCATCTGAGGTTACTTTTATTGCCTCAAACTGCTGTGAGACTGAAGGGAATCCAGCAGTTTGACTGTTTAGAAACAAAAAACAATGAACGCGACAGACAGGAAGACTAATTAACCCCGTTCGTGTCGACTTTAACCTCAGAGATTAAGAAGAGAAAGAAAAATATCAACTATTTCATTTTAGTCGTGCATTCTGAATGAATCAGTTGTCATGATAAAATTAAGTTCTTTCTGAGGAGTGGAGGGGGAGGGGGGGCGTGGACGGGGAGGGAGGGAGAGAGCAGGAGCTCCACATTTGCATTTTTGTTCAGAAAATGAAATAAGCATTCAGCCGGCAGCATTGTGGACACCTCAAGTACCGCGGTTCCATTGCTGCAAGCCCTTCACAAAGACACACTCTTAAAAAAAAAAAAAAAAAAAAGAGAAGCGGATGGCTTCTTCCAGATTCACTGTTGCCACGGCAATGACCAGCTGCAAGCTGCGGACTTGTTTGTTTATAGGGGCAGGATGCTGAGTGGATCAGCTCAGGGTGGGTGAAGGGTGCCCTGAAAAGGACCGGAGCCTCGTGTTTACAAACCGGAGGAGGAGTCAGTGTAAAAAACAAACAAACAAACAAACAAACAAAAGAAACCCGAACCTGATTAATGATTGATTTCAGTTCACATTTCAGGGACAGTAAACTGAAAGTCGAGTAAAGAAATATGTATTAAGATACACCGCTCATTGGAGTCCCTTTACCTCCGAAGAAAATTAATTTGAAAGGACATTTTCCCATAGACTTCAATAGAATCTGCGTCCTGATTAGGCAGAATAAAGGTTTAGGCTTCCTCAGTATTTACTGCTCAGCCAATAATCTCTGTGGTTGTGTATGCTGAATGAGATATCTGGTATTTATACTGTGTGAATGGCCATTTAGCCAAACTGAATATTACAATCCTAAATATTTTAATAATTTGAGATCCCAGATCTTCGACAAAAACAGAAATTACCTGAAAACGACCTGAAAATAAAACAAAACACACAAGTGCATGTAATGAATCTGAAACCTGAGTTTTAACTGTATAATAAAAAAAATATGAGCTTCTCCAAAAAACATTTTTACTAAAGGAAAGCTGTTTTGCAGTTTTTCAGTCGATAACCTGAAGGGAAGTCAAGTAGGAAATTTTCCACCAGTTCTCTGCTGCTGCTGCAAAAAGCCACAGTTACCAGCCAGCAGGCGGACTGCTGTCAGTGCATTATCATTTTATTTTTGTCATTCAGTTTTCATGTTTGATTATCTCCTCCACCAACAAACCTTAAGTGGACCACCCAGTTGGGCTCCAATTATAAACTCCACAACACTCTGCTCTTCTTTTCCTCATCGCCAGGAGTGACTCAAAAGAGAAAATTACAAGTGGACACCTGTCAATCTCCTTAATTAACAATGATCTGAAAGTGTATAGACCTCCAGTCTGCGTCGGACAAAAGCCAACGAAGGATTACGCTTTAAATCCTTAAAACACGCTGTGTCCACTGTATAATGCAGGGATTACAACCTCGCTAAACAACTAAACGTCTCTCCCCACCTCTTTTCAATTAGTTCAGCGACTATTTGACTCAGCTCCCGTCCAGTCGGTTCAGGTCTGAGGACAGAGCCAGGACACCAACTCCTCTGTCTGCCGGACAAAGACGGCCAACAGATCCTCAAATCTTCATCACCTTCCTCCTTCACACGTTTCACAAACCAATAATCAATTTCAGGAAAGATTAAAACTCCTGAATCAGAGACAGTTGAGGGAGATGTGGCAAGAACATTTTTCTAATCTTGAAATATTTATATCAAAGAAATTAATATTTCTCTCTATAAAAATGAAAAAGTGTAATGTAAACAAAAGTAGCAATGAGATGGTCAAAATTTGCCAAAGTTGGATTTAAACAAAAAAAAGTACTGAAGAAAAGGATTTTTCCTTATAGCGGAGAAAAGTTTTGTGAGGATAAAACCCAAACAGCTGTATATGGTGAGTCCTTGATGGAGCAGCCGGCGTGAGCAGCTATTATGTGCAGTTGTTACTCTGAAGTGGCTGGGGAGTTGGGCCGCTGCGGCCGCTGCATTAAACCGTTACTTTGCTGCCCCAGTTAAAATTTGGTGTCACTGTGTGTAAAGACAATAATGGCCACCAGCAGAGACTCCCCGGCTGGTTATTAAACACCAGCTGGTCCGGCTGCAGCACACAAAGCCCCGCAGCATGTTTCAGAGGCGGCGTGTTGACACATCACCGCAGGAGGTAGCTGTGCTGTCAAAGGGGGAAGTTAACTTTGGTTTCAACCCTCTTCAGAGTGCATCGCACACCCGATCAAATGGGATCCTCCCGGATGCTTTTATCAGAGGGGGCCACTGTGTCCAGCGGAGCCACTCCACAGTCTCATTACTGGCCCCGGACTCCCACAACGCTAATCAGCTACCACCCCCCCTTAACCCAAAAATCACAAAAGCCCAGCACAGCAAAGCCTGTAGTGATTACTGGCCGAGCTGAGGATTGGCCCTGAGAAAGTGTTATCTGGACAATAGCTGCTCCGGGCTCCTGATACAGAATAAGGCCTAATTGTTTAGCTAATCACATTCCTCGGGCTGCCAATATCACAGTCGGTCCACGCTAAGTCCCGTTGTTATCAATATCACACACACACCTACTGAAACACGCTCTGGGCAAGGCCAGGTGTAAATACAGAATTTGGCTGGACCATGTTTGGGTTTATGAACATGTGAAAAAGAAAAGGAAAATAAACAAAAAACAACAGACTGACTGAGCTGCTTGTTCATTCGCACATATGGACGACGTCACTGTTTGCAACTAAAACAACAAACATGTTGTGTTGAAGACTACACTAGAGACCATAAACTCATCAGGAAAATGTTTACTGAGGAGGAAGAGGGAAATTTTCCCATAGACGTCAATACAGTCTGACTTCCCCCTGGATGGTTATTGAACAGAATGCAGGTTTAAGGTATTAAAGCGTCCACTTTAACATTAGCAGGTATCCCTTTCAGGGCTCTGTGCTCAGCCATTTTTTTTTTTTACTTTAAAAATGGAGCTGGTAGACTTTTTCTGTTAGAAATCCAACCAAGAGCAGCACTTGGCAACAAGTGGAAGAAAAACTTTCTTTAAGAAGCAGAACAAGCACTACACCCTCGGAAATGCTCACTCAGTAACAGCTGATGTAGCTGTGGCTTGCGGAAACTAAATAAAACATAAATTCTACTTTCCATGCTGACACACTTCAGCTGATAAAATAAAAATGTGCTCTGTCACAGGATCACAGATGACAGATTTCCAATTATTAAAATAACACTTTCTTTGTGAATGGCGAAAAATATGTATATATTTATATGTATATACAGAGAGAGCGAGCCAGTTAGATTAAAAAAAAGTAAAAATAAAATAATAGTGTCCTGGGCTGCTAATTGGAAAGTTTAGCATTAAGAACAAGCAGCAGAGGCCAGGAGAGATGTTGCTGCAATCTGGAGGAGCTGAAAACCTCCATTTGCATCAAGTGCCACCACAATAGCCACAACTCCCCCGCACACTATCAGTGGGCAGGAGAGATTATTCATCTACTTGCAAATTGGCACATCAAAGTCAAACTGGAGAAGAGCTGGCAGAGGAGCAGGGCTGAGGCCAGGGCCAAGCACAGACCGTGATTAGGAGCCGGGAAACAGATTCTGTCTCCATATGTGACGAGGCGTTCGACCGTCCCTCATGTGACCAACAAAAGGGAACTGTTTAAATCATACATCACTTATCTGAGCCTGAAGGACTGCTTTTCCATTTATGATCGTCACAGTTGGAGTTGGGAACATTTTGCTTAATTCAATGAACAATCAATCAATTATGAGAAAATAAGACCTTAAATGATGACTATTGTTGGTTGACTTCTTCTGTGGCTGAATCAGTGATTAGAAACTAGTAGAGAAGAAGCTGATATTTCCATTTTTCCTGTGTGATTTCTTTTAGCAAACTAGTTTAAAGCCAGTAAATTGAAATTAGAGAAAATTAGAGAATCATTCATATGGTACCACAAAATGTAACTTCACTGTATTTTAAAGTATAAAAATCTGATAAAATTATTTGAAAATCCAGTAAAACCAGATCAGGGAGACAATTAGAAGAGAGATTTCCTCTCTCAATATAAAAACTCAAATATGACAACTGTTCTTTTCACTGCATTGACATGATTCAAATAATATCTAATCTTAATTTGAGAACGAGTCGAAATGTGAATCAAATGAAACTTTGATTTGCACAGCTTCAACAACACAAAATCATTTTGATGCATTGTTCATGACAAGGTTACAACACTGACAATTCACCCGATAGCAAAGTTCCTTTATGACAGCTGAAGTTCAGTCATTTTTAGAAAAAGCTAAAACTAACTCATGCCACACTAGCATCTGTTAACTGTATAAAAACTATAAAAAGCAGTCATATCTTATTGAAGTCTATGGGAAAACGTCCCTTCAATACATTTTTTTTTTTTTAATAAATAAAATTTTTAAATAAATGGGGGTAAGCTCCACCTTCCCTCCACTTTGTTCTTAAACTTCGGCCTCAGCCTTATACTTAACTGGATTTTAAGACACTCCTGCTTTGACGGTTTCACGTTTAAAATTCTTTACCTCATCAGTAGTGATCATCTAGACTGGACTCGCATTTCCTGCAGTAGTGAGGCCGACTTACGTGGGAAAGGCTGGTGTCCGCTGCTGTGTGGAGGTCGGTAGCCTCCCTGCTGGTAGGCGTTCGGTGGTGGAGTGTTGCTGTACTGTCCTCCGCCGTGCTGGTTCCTGTTCATACTGTGGCTGCAGGGTAGAGGAGTGGAATCTGGTTTAATTTGTCCTTTAAACAACCAAAAATGATCACCAAGTACTTTAACATGAAGGTGCATCAGATGCTCCATCTCTTCCAGGCCCAGGAAGGTGCTGAGACCTGGACCTGGTGTGCTCAGCCTCGCCCTCTGTTTGCTGCCCCGTGTTGAGCCAAAGGTGAGCCGAACTTTGCCTTTGGAATTGTTTAAGCTGAGCGTGGGGGCAAATCCTCTTTATTTACTGATCATTCCAGCAAAACTAATTGATGAGGTCACTGATTTCTGAATGAATTGACCAAATGTTTATGTAGTAACCTGCCCCTTCGGCTCCTATAATCTACTTCTTTGCTGCTGTAACATGTGATGATGTTGCCGGTCAAGCATCAACTATTAACGAGTATAACACATTTGTCGGCTCGCCCACCCAATGTGACCACCAGCTGTGACCGCAGATATCACGTGTCAATAAATCTTCGCTTGAGTTAAAATGGCTTAAAAGTGAATTCTGATATTTGCGTGATTTGAGTCGACAGTCCTGCTGATTTATGAGGGTTAGATAACGTGGACACTTTATTTTGCAGCTGTAATGAGAGACCGCCCTGGATGATGATCTCTGCTGTCCACTCCATTATTCGGCCTCACACTACATGTCATCTAATTTTAAAATCAAAGCTACACAGAGAGAGAGAGAGAGAGACAGAGAGAGAGAGAGAGAGAGAGAGAGAGAAATCGAAGCAATTTTCTCCTGGTTTTTCTGCTCAGCAGCCTCAAAGCACCTGCCTGTTTGGCCCCATCAATGCACATAACTGCCTGAATTACTGAATTGACTCAGAAGGAAGACAAAAAAAATTGGAATACATGGTTTTTCTTCAAATCACTGCATAATTAATTCCCAAACACGCCACAGTCGGGCCGAGCCAGATGTTCAATTATTCACATTTCCTTAATGATAATATCAATGTGTGGAGGAGAGAGCTTAGATCATAATCAAGGATGGCTGGTTAATGGGGACTGTTGGGGAGGGAGGGAGTGTGGGGGGTAACAAACATTTAAACTCATTTTCCATTTTAAAATACTGTACAAATCTGAGTCACTGCAGAATCAGGAGTCATTGTTTCACGCTGCTCACCAGAATATCATACAACACACAGCACCTTCATCAGAGCAAAGGCTTTAAACGACTGACTTTCAAAACACTTGACAGCAGGAGGAGGATGATGAGATGATACTCAAAGCTGGAACTAACTTTAAGTCGAGGAGCTTTACATTTTTTGCAAATGTATTTGCAGCTTTATTCGTCTCAACAGAAACTTCATAGCAGGAGACAATATAAATGTAAAAGATGTGACGTCTCCACTGAACACTGACAGACTTACTTCAGAGCCCTGAAGCCGGACTGGCCCAGGTGAGCCTGCTGCCTGTTGGGATTGAAGCCCAGCTGGGGTCTCCATGGCTCCCGGTTCCCCTTCTCCCAGTCACCTGGTTTGAGGACTTTATTGGGAATCCTAAAAACAAACAAACTGAGTTAAAGCTGCACTGGAGAATACTTTTCCGTTTTTATATTATGTTTTAGTAATTATCATGAAGCGTTAGGCTGATCGTGCTGATTTCGGTGGCTGTTATTTTCAAATAGCCAAACAAAAATAACATTACTTCTTGTTTGTACACATTTAGAAAAAAATTGAACTATATCTTTTTAAAGATTTAATTCTTCACTAAGAACTAATGTCTTTGGAGCTGAAAGCAACAGACAGAAGGAGGAGGTCAGAAACCGCTGCATGACAGAACTGGTATATAGTTGGTTTTTAAATGATTTCATGTGATTGTGGGACAATTGGACGAAATATAGGCTAATACCAGACTCGTCCTCTGACAATATGGAGTGGAAAATGAAAGAACCGTTAATGTTTAGAGAAGAATTTCTGCAAAAAATAAGAGTTGAAAGAAGGAAAAAGCCTCACTTGGCTCCAGGCAGGAGGACCGCCTTGAACACAAAGCCATCTGCATACTGTGGATCCTTGAACTTCACTCTGGAAAATAGAGGAAAAAATCATTTTCAACGAGTCAAGAGTTCCATTAGCTCACGTTTTAAAAGAGTTTTTTTTTGTAAGGGGAAAAAAAATCTCCCCTTCAACACAGAGATTTTAAGTTGGTTATGTTTAATGTCGAGGATTATTCTGTGATGAAGTGTTGTGGTCTTCCTCTGAACTACCCTCGCCTGCTTCACGCTGTCATTTTCCTACATTACTCCTGAATGTCTTTTCACCCCGGCTGAATGGCTGCACACTCCTATTATTGTAATGAAAGGGGGCATGCAGATATAGAGCCCAATGCTACGATCTAAAATTTATCTGTTCTGAATCACCAGGAGAGACACAAACCACATCCAAAACCTGGTCTGAGGCTGTTTGTTAGGCTTATATTTTGGAAGGTTTGTTTACTTTGATAGTCTGATCATGTACATTAAATACCACAAATTAATATGCAGCTGACACCAGTTCTTTGAATTACAGGATTCATTTCCTCTCATTTGTGCTTTTATATATCTTTCAGCTCAATATCAGAAACCATTTAATTATCAGATTCACTCATTAAAGTGATGCTGTAGTTATTTTAAACAAGTGTAATGAGTTTGTGTTGTCTATGCTGTGACGCTGAATTGCCGATGCTGGTTTGTTATGTAGATTTCCAGCTGGTGTTTGTCAGATTATGACATCAGCAGCATCTCAAGGCTCCCAGATGTACGCGCGCTCAAAGTTCAATGCTTTCAAACGTTAAAAACAGGCATCCTGCAGACACTGAAATCAACTGAAAATATTAAATATACACTCGGTTCGAAGTTTATTAGCAACAATTAGCTAAAATGGACGTAGTGTAATACAACAAGACTGCAATCCAATCTATGCAAATAACCTTTATGATTTTTTTTATCATATTTATATTGTATAAATGATCCTTTTTCAGCCTTTACTGTGTGAATGCTCTTTGTTCATATATATTTTTGAATATAGCAAAGATTAATAAGATCCAGTGATCTGTCATTAAATCAGAAAAATGTATTAATTGTACCTCTGAAAAGTTGGAAACACAATCGTGTTCTACATCAGCTTCTTCTTTCCTGTTTTCCATCTTTTGTTAATTTAATTTGTTCTTCAGTTCGACCATCAGTGATTATTTCATGACAGATTCATAAAATGATTGAAATATCAATTCTCACCCTATTGAACTGTTGTGGGAAATGTCCCGTAGTGTGGGGATGGGGGATGCCACCGTCCTGAAGAGAAAAAACAAACATTAAACCAAAATGAATGAACAAAGTCAAGTTGGACTTATCACACTGGGCCGCCTCAAAAACAAATATGGGACAAATTGTGAAAAAGAGAGAGTAAAGCAGGTGTTCCTTACTTATCTGGTAGAATGGGGTTGTCATCAAGATTTAATTCACCTTGGATTCCATGGCACAGCTCTGCAGGGATCTCAGTGCCCTGAGGAGACAGAGCTGCTCACTGACCAATGTTGGGATGAAATGATGATGTGCATCAAAACCCCCCCCCCAAAAAATACTTTTTGTCCTGCAACATCCAGACTGTGCTCATCAGTTTTCTGTAGTGAACATATGATCACCATTTCCATTGACATCATCACTGTAACTCCTAAAGAGTCATTTCACATCTCAAGTCTAGTTGCTTCCATTTTACACAGATGGGCCAAGACTGCAGTCAACATACAGCCTTCACAGGCCGAGTCAGAGCAGCACGACTTAGGTCGTCCAGTTTCTGTCCTTTCCCTGATCCACAAGGGATCCGATAAGTGGATCCTCTACAGCCAAACATATCCCAAGATTCACCGCGCAGCAGCACAGAGTCTCGTATTAGACTTAAATGTCAGTATCGGGTATCTGCCAAAGATACAACTACTAAAACTAAAATCCTACTTCCACCAGTATTGATATCTTTTTATCATATATTTTCCTTCTGCTCTATTTGCGCTATTGCTTTATCTTGCACTCTCATGCAACAGCAAAATCTTTGTGCAAACTTTCTGCAATAAAACTGATTCTAAAACTTCAAGTTGTTCTTGGAAAGGAAAAAAATAAAAAAATAAATAAAAGGCTGGTGGGGATTTCAACGTAAGGTGGAACAGATCCACACTGAAAATTTTTCATTTTCATTTCACTGCAGTCTCCACGGTCTACGATGGGAACATACTTTGTCGTTCAGAGGGGACTTCCTGTCTTTGACGACTGTCCTGTATCCATCTAAGAACTGGAGACGGTCTGAAAACTTATTCTCAACTGTAGTTTGTTTTTGGCTTACTGCTGCTCATGAAGACATTTTGACTCATTAAATAAAATAAACAAATGTATAATCAATATCACAAAATGCAACACCTGCAAAACCCAAAAGCACATCTGCAGCATAGCTGACTGATTGACTGTGTGTGTTTGTGTGCGCTACATCACAGTTAATACATTTCCTCCACCAAACAGTCAGGTTGTCAATGTGTCCTTCCTGAGTTAGTGTTGGAAAATGATCACGGCAGTGTTTCTGGAGAACTTTAAGATGATCTCTCAGAACATCAGGCCGTCAGTCTAATTCATCACTTACCTCGGGACATTCTGTGCGGTACAGCTCATGGATGAAGTCAAAGAGCGGGTGAGATTTGCTGATAAACAAAATGTCGCTTCCCAGGCTGTTCCTCTTGACTGCAACAGAGAAACAGAGCAGCTGGTCAGGGAGGGAAAACCAGGGAGAGGAAGGAAGCACCAACTAAATTTACCAAACAACTGAATTTTAGACATTCCTCAGTAGACACAGTAGTAAAAGAACTTTATAACTGATATTAAAGTACAAATATTAAACAGCAGTGGCACAAAACAAAAGTTGAGTGAACAAACATTAATTTTTAGACCTGAACCTCCTGACTCAGACTAGGTTTAAATCTGTGATTTTCACAAACAAAGAAGCAGAGCTGTGAAACACCAACTTTAATTAAAGCTCCAGTTAACTGTTGGGGCTGCTCTCACCTTCCTCGGCCGTGAGGTCGGCGTAGACATCCGCCAGAGCTGCCCTCAGTCGTTGTTCATCCACGAAAGGCAACAAGGCAACACCTTCAAAACAAAAACACACACAATAACTGCACTCGAAGTGACTTCTGAGGGTTTAATATGCCTGGAAACAAAACTGAGTAAAAATTACAATGCTCAAGTGTTTTTTGAGTCTGGATTTGATCTTCTCACCCTGTTGATGTTTAAAAGAGAAAAAGAAAAATTTGAATTTTTTTCCTCCTGTCAGAGCCAAAACCAGAAGAAAAATATAGCAGCTCATTGAGAAGCTGTACAAACACCGACAAATTAAATTGATTTCGACTTGAGGAGCAGTCAAGTCAAGGTGTTGATAAAGCAGTTTGAATAACAGTCCTAACATCATGACGCATAATAGAGATCTCAGTGTCAGACTCACCTTGCCAGGCGTATTTCTTGCCATTGAGATCAATGGCGAAGTCGTCAGGGTAGAAGTCAATGATGGAGGAAACCTGTGTCAAAAAAGAGTTTAACAGAAGCTGAAGAGGCTGACAAAATTACAACTGGCTGCAGTGTACTTTATATGTGGCAGAAGACAAATCGATTAGATTAGAACTTCAATTAATCTTAAATATATAGAAGAGGAAGAGGTCAAACATACAATCTTCATATAACATTTCATTGCTTTTTTCCCCCCAACATTTTTATCCATTTCTGACGCGTCAGTCTCTGGGCCTCGCCTCTGACTCTGGACTCTTAAAGGCAGACCTCCATGTGCTCTTTGATTCTCAATCAGCTCCAGGTTCTGTGTTAATCCAGTTAAAGTCTCAGAGGTCTCTGTCCTCAGAAATGCTCACAGCCTGGATTCAGAAACTGAACCTTAAAACCAGCTGTCAAGACTTCTAGAACTTTGTGATGACAAAGAAGCAGTAACTGCACCTGAGCTCCGTCTGAACCCACGAAAACAAAAGAGCTTGAGAACTTACTGGGCTGGTCATGAGGGTCCTCCATGTTTCAGGCAGGAAATTGCCGCTGGCAGCAGGAAACACTCCCATCAGCTGCTCCAGAGGCTTAAACTGCACACAACAAACACACACCAGGTATTTACACTCATTTGGAAATGGTACGTAATGGTTGTCAGTATCTAAAGATTTAAGTCATGAATACTTCACCAGCCAGTTTATCCCTTTTCTCTATAACCACACAAAATTCAAGTCAAGTGAGATCACAATCATTTGATAGATTAACTTTGATGTTGAACAAAACCAGTCCAAGACCGGTGAAGGCCTCTCACCGGTTTGGTCCCCTTCTCGAACTCGGTAAACATGTCTTTGATGTCTTTGAAGTCGGAGGCAAAAGGGGCGTAGTGGAACGGGAAGTACCATTTCCAGGAAGCACAGCCCTGAAAATCAACAGAGGTACTGACTTTAACACATCAGGAGAAATCCATCCACCGTCCTCCACACAAAATACGATCCCTGACTTCAACAGACGTTTCCACACACGAGGTTACATCCATGAACTCTTTTAGGGCCACAGTAAGGCTTTTGCTTTTTCATTGTTTTAAAAATGTATCCACATATTCAGAATGATCAGATTCTATCTCTGACTCAGTAAAGACTCTCTGTTCACTGTAATCATCACCTGATCATTTTATGGTTTTAGTTACTCAATGTTTCTGCTTCAGACATGATTATTTTTGACTGAAGAAAAACAAAACTTCTGTAATTTCACACCTTCATGATCTGTTTAGAAAATGACCAAAGATTAATAGAGAATCAGTTAATTCATTAAACAAGTTATTTCTATAAGATGAGGCAGAGTGAATGATTCTGCTAAATTAATCCTGGTGATGACACAGAAACTATATTTTTTAAATTGTTTTACAATGACCTTAATTTAGCTCATCAGATAGGAAATAAAATCTAATTTAATATGGAGGTGAAGGTGAGCACGACTTCATTTAATGTTCTGCCAAACTACTCTTTATTCTTTAAAGTGAATAATCGGAAGCAAAGCTTATCATTAAAAAACAAATGATTACTTTATATAACATAATAAAAACACAAAAACAGGAAATTTGAGAAGCTGGAGCAGAGTTACACACTTCAGCTTATATAGAATAAATAAAGATGAAGAGACTCATCAAAACTGCTGGTGATTCAGTTCATCTGAATATATTTTCTTCTATTTGGTGCATACTCAGTGATTTCTTCTTTGTACTACAGGACATTTTTATTTCACGAATCAGAGGTAAAGTCCCAACTAAGAAGGTTGTTGGACAAAATAAAGAAAAAAAAAAAAACCACAGAAATGGAAAGAAAAGCTTTTCTTTGCCCTTTCTCCACCAAAGTTCTCCTGCAGCACAAAGCTTCAAATCCAATCTGACATTTAAAAACCTGAAGGAGCCTGAATCTTGATGAGACTCCAGAATTAAACAACCGTTTGTTGCCACTGCACTTGAAACTACGATGGAGAGAAAAAAAATAAAGAAAAAAAATAAATAAATAAATAAAAAACGGCCCAGAAGCTGGAAAGAGACAGTGAGGTGGAACACTGAAGTGACAAGTGAGGAAAGCATAGCATGTGACACCTGCTGAGCAGGTTCTCCACCTGAGAAATAACCTTGCGGACACAGCGTTTCAACCACTTATACTTCCTGAGCAAACACACATCAAACCAAAGGACGACCTTCACTTCCCACAATCCACCTCTGCAGCGGTCCTCTGATAAATCCACCAATCTACACATCTTGGCCAATCTCGTCTCAAAGCTCACCACCACTCTATTATTAAAGATGGTCATTCAGATGATAATATGGGACTTTACCATGATAAAGAGGTGGAGGAGGCTCCCGGCTCCACATTCAAATAATGGCACAGATCATTTATGGTAATACGATGCCGCGTTTTGTCTTGAGGAGAAACTCATTTATGACTGTCGCCGAAGGGTCAAAGACCACAAACCAGGACAACACCAAAAATAAATTAATTAAAAAAAGTATGTTTCATTTACTGTCCTGTTTCAAAACAGAAAAAGAAATAAAGCTGCTCCTTCGGGTTAGATTTTACCAAATCCTGGTTTTATTTAGTCTGAGTCAGGATGATTATTTTTAGATTTTAATTTCCTTTTTTTTTTTTAAAACACTATAAATGTGATTTTTGTTCCTCCCCGTATAAAGAATATTTATCTTTATAAATACAGAAAAAGAAAACAATAATAGAATAAATAAATAATTGTGGCATCTGTCATATGGATACTGGGCTTGGCCATGTCGAGATTTTAGTAATGTTCAGATTAACTGTTCAGAAGCCATTTTAGCTTATAAAGTCAGAAAACTGGGGGAGAAAAAAAAGACCCAACAATCAACCCCCCTCCTGTGTTTATTATGACAGTGATTTGAGTGGGAAAGGTTATTTTTGTTCATATTTTCACTGATAAGACAACTATTGTCTTAGATCGATAGGGTATTTTGGGGACTTTTACTGAACAATCAATTTTCTGTACCGTTTGTGCTGCCAACAAAGCGGAGGGTGAAAACAAAGTGGGGAGTAATGAGTTTGTTAATATGAAGATGATGTGACAGAGGGACATCAGAGAGGAAACTGAATGTGATGAACGGTCCAAAATTGTGGTCAGTTTTGGCAAATATGTGGAGTTGAGAATGGAAAGCTGTTGTGGAATCAGGTTCAAACTCTGGGGTTCGATACTCTCAGCCATTGGCTTCTTACCTTTACAAGATAAACATATCCAAGAGCCAATTTGGTGTGGGTTTGATCAGTCTACTGCTGGATTAACACACTGACAGCTCCACCCATAAAGGATGCAGCATGATGCTGTTTGTATTCCATGAACTGAGCTTTCCAAGCACCAATGAGAGTAAAGAAGCAGGAAAACTCCTCCAGTTGTCGGTTAAATCAGTGGCAAAGTAGATCTTGTGTGACAAACAAATCCATGATGAACTGAATCTGTCTTCTAGAAACATGTTTTTAAGGCAACAAATGTTACCGTTGTCAGGGTTGCAAAGCGGAAAACACAAAAGGCCTGACAAAGTGACGCAGAACGAAGCGTAAATCTCTGTCACTCCGCTCTTCTGTGTTTGGTATGAACCCAGCTCTCCCTTCCCTCGTCACTTGGCCAGAGGTGTGTGTGATCATAACTCTGCAGCAGCAGACAGAACCGTGAATGTGTGGCAGCAGAGCGCAGACACGTCTCCGTCCGCTGAGGGCTTGCTAATGAATTCATCCAGAGCAGCCCCCTGAGACGGGCTTCGGCTTGGCGAGCATGTGGAGTCGACGCGGAGCGAGCCTAGACGGCGAGCACAATCAGCCTGAGACAAATCCCCCCGGCTCAGCCTGAGGCGCCCCGGCTCTTCTGGAGAGGGCCTGTGGCTGATTATTTCATTTCAAGATAAAGATCAATATTTTACAACAGTAAAATGATTTAGTGTATAATCGCATCACAAACACGGAGACGCCAGGCGCTTCAGGACAGAGGAATATCCACATGGAGGAATTCTTGACTTTTATGATAAAAAAAAAAAAAGAGAAAAACCTGTCGCTCAGTTGATGTCTGTTCTGTATAAAGTTGTTTTAAAGAGGTTTCTTTCACACATGATTCTCACTGTAATCAGGGATAGTAGCTCAGAAAACAAGGAGAAAAAAAAATATTTTCCAGATAAAAACTGTCAACTAAAGTTGAACACAAAGTTCCTGAGGTGTTTGGGTTGTTCTAGCTGTTCAAAGCTGATCTGAAGTTTCTATCTTTATCTGATCAGGAGTTCTGCTCATTCTTTGGAGCAGTAATTACGACAGCTTGGCTTCAATGTGGTCTTTGATTCTGAATCAGGTCCATGTTCTGTATTAATAAGAGTGGAAGTATCAAAGGTCTCAGTCCACAGAGAAATACTCACAGCCCATTTGAGGGGTTGAGTTTCAGTGTGTGTTCAGCTTTCTTGGAGGAAAGTCAGTACCTGGTAATAGTAGCGCAGCACCCAGCAGAGCCCCTCCACATACGACCGAACCACCTTCTTCCTGAAGTCTTCGTCCATCACGTCCACATCAAACTTGGTCTTGTAATATCTCTGCTTCCAGCCCTCCTCCCACAACCTGGAGCACAGACACATGGTTAGATTTCACAAGATTTTGTTCAGCCATTTATTTAAAGCTCTGACATCAACAACAGGATATATCAGTTGCCAGATTTCAGAGAAACACAAAAGAACAGGCTGGGACTATTTGAGTTGGTATGGCATGCACAGTTGTGACATCATAAAGTCCCAGGAGTCCTGATGGCTGAATTTAAGACTCTGAATACAGCCTGTGAGAATATATTTGTGGACTGACACCTTTAATCAAGTCCAATCAAGTTCTCTATTAATACTGTGAAAGTGCCAAAGACCACATGGATGTCGACCTTTAACATCTACCTTTAGACCCTTTAATTCCCTCTAACACATTTGATGAATCCAAATTCAGTGTTCCAGGTTTTTTTTCCTCCAGACTTTAAGAAACTCCAACTGATGCTGATGAGCTGACCAACCATCTAAGTCACAACTCCAGAACCCGTGAAATCCACCATGAACGACAACGGGGTGACTCTTATAAACAGGGAGACACAAAACGCTTAATCTACAGCTTCATGGTTTAATGAAAAAGAAGCTTACATTTTTCACTGGAGTTCAAGTCAGCATTGAGTGTGTAAAAAGCCGTTTTCAGCACACAACTGTGATGATACTGTGGCGTCAACGTGATAACTACACATACTGCACTGCTCAACATAATCAGTACTTACTGGATGAGACAATCAGATGACTGTTGTGGAAAATCTAAATGGTTCATTAACATGAACAATGTTCATGCATTGGCTATATATAAAAACTGCTTTGACTTCCTCTCTGCTGCTGGAATAGTTTAATGGCTTTGACTTCTTGGTAGATTTGGGGCAGCAGCGGCGTTCTGCTCACATAATCAAAGCTGTTCGGCATCTGTGTGGTGGATCCTCAGAGCGGTCTGCAGGGAGCGCTGACTCCTGAGAGGAAAGCCTCCATGAATACCAATTTGGCCCGACGGATTTAGCAGCTTTGACGTGCGCATCACAGAGGAATTTATTCGAATATTCCTGCTTTCCATATTAATCACGTGCAGAGGAAGGTGGGAGCTGTTCAGCAGAGGGCTGAGTGTGTGTTTGAGTGTGTGTTTAAGTGTGTGTGTGTGTGTGTAGGGGAGGTGGCAGGGAGTTAAACAGCTTGTGGTGCAGCCCGGTGGCATTAATGAGTACTTCTCTCTGCTTCTGTTTGTTAACACCACTTTCACTGACGGAGGCTGGTCTCCAAAGATTCACTTTTATTAACACACACCTATACACACAGCACAGACCCAAATGTCAAGAGTTTCTTTGTTCTTATCACCCAAATCTGGAATACCAACCATTTGAGGGAGTCTCTTGGCCGATTAGAAATATCGACACAATAAATTACTGATTCACAACTGGTTCGGTTAAAAACAAACAAATGTCTGTCTCGTAAAACTTTTCTCTGTTTGGCTCTCAGCCCCAAATCAATCAGACCATGTGGTCTTTGATTCTAAATCAGGTCTAGGTTCTATGTAGTCTGCTAAAAGTCTCAAAGGCCTCAGTCCACAGACCAGGACCATCTCGTGATCATCAATACTCTCAGAGTCTGCCACCCTCCCTCTCTCCCTCCACCATGTCCCCCCTTCCCCCCCCACCCAGATTTACCTGACAACGTCTTCTGGCTCTGGCTCGCTGTCGCTGTCCTCAGCTTTCCGCTTCACCCCCCTGTTTTCGGCACCTTCACTGGGCCCTGCAGATGACTGCACACGAAGATGAACAAAACAAAGATGTTTATCCTTCACCTTTGAGGTGATGTTGCAGTGATTTAATTATCAATTAAAAAGACAACAGGCATTAACATTTTTTAGTAGGCACTGCACCATTTTCAGAAGATTTAAATAAAAACTCTACATGATTAAACAATTTAGATATCAGTCCATTTTAGTTACAATATAAGAGCAAAGACATTGCACAATAATTTTTGTAAATGTGAAAAACTTACATTGCCTCCATTCCTCATCATGGCTTTCAGAGACTGAGCAGCATCCTGCAGGAAAACAGCAAAACTCAACCTGGATGCAATCTTTTCATGAGCAGGATGCATTAAAAAAGCTCCCTGTCTGACAATCCCTGTACCTTGTTGTGTTGCTCCCTGGAGTGCATCCTCATGTCGTAGGCCTGATGTCGGGCATTCTGGACAGGCTCAGGTCGGTCTCTCCTCCCCAGGGCATGAGGGGCAAACTGGCCCGTGGTCAGGTAGGCAGGGCCTTGTTGCTCTGCCTGCAGGGAAAAAACAAAAAACAGACATACATCAGGGCAAAATAATAAAAAAAAAAACTTCATCTCCTATGATTCATTTCTGTATAATTTGTTGAGAAACCTAAATTTGTCATTGAATATGGACTCATGTTTTACTCACCTTCATCCTCTTTCGTTTTTCTTTCATTCTTCTCTTGAAGCTTTCCTGCAAGAGAAAATAAAAAAATTAAGTCATCAGCCAGGATTGATGAAGACAAATATTGCTCCTGGTATTTGATATCACACAACTCAAAACTTTGTGAAGAACAAACTCTTACATCGTCCTCTTTGCGTTTCTTAAAGATGTTGTCCTCGGCCACGCCCACAGCCTGCATGATCATCTCCACCCGCTCTAGGTTGACGTAGCCGTTCTGTGTCAGGTAGCCCTGCAGCACACAGACCAGGTCACACTGGTGAACCAATTCTACTTAACTCAATTTATTTGTTTCCTACATTTCCCATAATGCATGTTCTCCATCATTAAAAGGGCATTGCATCCTTCAGACCAGGGATGATACTCACTCCAGTTTTGTGCACCACATCTTTGTAGATGTTGACCAGTCGATCAATTGCTCCCTCTCTGTAAGACAAAACAAGTGAGACGTGACTGGAGAGGTCAAACTAGGGACTATGATATAATACACAGAACTTTGAAATACAAACTATCGACCCTTGGAGAATCAGTGCTGAGATTTTTTTTCTTACGTATACCAATACTTCAGAACAAAAGAATAATAGAACATCAGGATGAGACATTGACTAGACACTAAACACAACTCAAATTTAACTGTGACAGCAGCATTTGGGAATTTGGCAGCTTCAGTTTTACTCTGGCAGTGAACCAACCAGCATTCAGGGCCTTATTTTATGGTTCCACAAATAACGAAGAGCAGAGAAAAACAGAACGCAAATCTGACTCTCTCCAGCATATTTTAGGATGATCAGTGTTGGAGGTGACAGTGAAGTGGTAGCAGGATTACCATCACTGTGAAAGTGAGTAATCAGGCAGTCTTCTGTATGAGAGCATTGGAAACACCTGCTCCATCTAAAGCGGCACAACACAACTGTTCTGCATTAACTCCGGGTCTGTGACGCTTAAAGAAACCTCAAGTACGATTCCACAAACCGTGAGAAAACTCTGTGAGAACATTCATTATACCGGTTCAGTTTTTTTTTTTTTTTTTACCTAAACCTGTTAGCTACACCTGCTGCCATTTTTTCTGACACAGATCCTGGAGCTCACCTGATTTCTAAGGACGGCAGGTGAGGCAGGAAGTCATTTCCAACAAAGAAGCACATGAAGACCCAGTCATCTACACTCCTCTCAAAGTCGAAGGTGAACGGCAGACTGGCCATGGTCAGCTCTCTGGCCAGGTACTGAAAACACAAGAAGGTGAACAGGGTTAACGAGTCAACCTGTGAAAAGCCACAGAATCCAGGGTGAGAACAGTTTAACTCCGTCTTCACTGATGTTCTTCAAAATTATCAACAAGAAAACATTTTAAGCTCTAAGGTTGAAAATGTAAGCTGGAGGAGGGGCTTTTCTTTACTCATACCAATACTGAACATATAATGAAATGTGCTGCTTGCATCTATCAGCTGTACTAAAGGACCCATAAACGAGGGAACTGACCTCACGCAGCACACAGAGTCGGATGAATATGAACTCCTGCTCGGCCACTGGCATCGTATCTGCGAACTCATCGTGCTAACAGAGAAAGAGGAGAATAAGTTTACAACACCTGAGTGTTTCTTAATTGTATAAATCTTACACAGAAGCTGATGTCAGAACAGGAAAAGGTCACAGGACTGGGCTGTCCTCACCTGTCCCTGCTTCTCTCGGGCTGTCCCCTGACAGTCTTTGATTTCATGGCCCATCTGTCCACAGAGCGAGCAGGGGCGCGGTTTGTTGGGTTTAAACTCCTCTCTGATGATGGTGAAGTTTGGCTCGTGGGTAGCCAGGCCCAGCATGATCAGGTCAGCTGATCAGTCACAAATCGAAAAGACAGATATTAATGCTCAACTGAGATTAGCAGCAGGTATTTAAACGTGGGTGAACCTGCTGAAAAAAACTGATTGGTGCCATCCTGAGGGCTCAAGTTAGATGAGGAGTCTTGTTTATGTGATTGGTGGAGTTACAGACTTACCATCGGCTCCACACAGGCAGTGGTGTGTGTTGGGGTCGTGGTGGGGCTGACCTGTGAATCACAAACATACAGGAAGTTCAGACTCCACTTGATTTTGAACAATAGATAAAATTCTTTGAGTTTGACTGAAGGTTTATTTTGTTCTAAAAGTCCAGAGTTTGGATTTATGTGTTTGTGTCCTGCTGCATTTTATGTGTTTTGATGTGAAGGTGGTTTTACTGCCTCTTTACCTCTCTGTCTCCTAATGAAGTCCATAATCTTGTGTTCACCTTCACCAGGAACGCTGGCATCAGACAGGAAGACCTGCAACAGACAGTCAGAGTTAAGTTTGAACACAAAAACAAACAATAAACGTGTTGTTCTTATTCATACTGAACAATGTTTGGTGGAAGTCATTCTTAGAAGTATATACACTTCTGTAAGTTGCTGCTTTTTGCCTGAGCAGCTTTAACACTCACTGTGACATTCCTCCATCCTGGATCATTGCTGAGTCGATCTGCGACGTAGTATCGGAGACAATGTGCCAGGTTGTCCATAAACTCTGTTCCCTCAAGGCAGAAAATGTCAAAATATTCAATTACAGACAAAGTCAGCTATTTTGTTCCTACGAATAAATAATGAACACGAAAGCAGCGAACTTACTGGAGTGATGCAATTGCTGTCGAATCGTTCTTTGATCTCCTCAGGAGGAAGATAACCTCCTGCAGAGCAAAATGAACGCATGAAGATTAGAAAAAGAGCAACATGCTGAATCTGAATGTGTCTTTCATGTCTGGATCTCTGGATGCCAACACTAAACCAGACAACCATTTCCTGTTTTGAAGGATTCACACACCTCTGCTGATGATCTCCTCCCTCATACGACTTTTCTCCTCCGTCAGCTCCACCCCTTCTTTGGAGGCACGAAACCGCCGGGAGCGCTGCTGGTTCATCTTGGCCCGAGGAGCCTGGTGGGGGACATAGCAGGGTTTTAGTTCTACAGATGAATCCAGGTCGGTCCTCAAAACCATTTAATGTATATTATACGTTTCTCTACATCAACTGAAAAAACATCAGATTATAATACATTTCTAATTTATTCAGCGACATCGATGGCATTACGTAGCCTTACTGAATAATGACTGACCATAACATTGATTTTAGCATGAAAAACAATATTTGAATGATTGAATAAGGGATAGGAGAGAGAATTATTTTCCGCTCCATAATAAAGGGAGGTGTCACCTAAAGCAGACTTTACTCAGGCTGCAGGTTTCTCTTCCTAAGTCACTCACCACTCCATCGATTGCCATGTAGAGAACTCTCCTGGGCCGGACAATATTAAACAGGCGATCGATGTACTCGAAGATGGCGACCATCATCTCATCTTCATTTTTTGGAGCAGGTCTGTGGAAAACAAGAGAACCTGTTTCCTCGTGGCTCATTTATACAGATTTATTAAAATTCTACTGCCATTTCAAAAAGCACTGCTGTATAAAACCTGATTTATTGTACATTTTTCATTTTGAGTATTGAGGCAGCAGTCATTTAATATATATATATATATATATATATATATATATATATATATATATTTTTTTTTTTTTTTTTTTTTTTTTTTTAAACAGGTACACCTTCTGACTCAACTCCTAATGGTTTTTGACAGATCAAAATATCAATTGATGGCTATCAAATCTGAGAAAATTGCAATAATTTTATAATACCACAAACGGGCAGTAGCTGAATGTCCTTACTTATCTTCTGGATGTGTGCAAGGATGAATGATTCCATTCATGTCCAGGTACAAGTTGTCAAACTCCACCTCGTTGGGGTTCGGTTTCGTTGTGTCAACAGGGATTCGGACTCCATTACACTCTCTTCCCTGTATAGGGAAAAAAATAAAGTTGCTGCATCAGCACTGTGATAGATAATTCATTAATGAGTCAGTTGTTTGACCACTTATTGAGCGGTCAGTGGAGCATGAAGTTAAGTCTACACTGATGGAATCCTCAGAACTGTATTCATTTCACACTTCAATCTGAATCTTTCATGATATGCGACCTGCTTTATAATGTTTTTTGTTATTTTAATCCTGATAATCTCACTGGATGGCCTTTGGTATGATAACGTGCTGGGGGTAAACTTGTCTTTCCTGATTAAAAAAAAGTGAAATTAAGATAAAGGTAGAGTCGTTTAACCAACAATTTGGTTGATTATCAAAAAAAATGGACGAATTTGTGTAGAAGCACAAAGAAACAGTGAGTGTCCTGTTGTTTTTGTGGGCTGGCTTCATTTCAGTGATTCTTTAAACGATATTAACTGTATGATGTTTAATTTTTTCGGCGGTAAAAACGGAAGCTTTTATTTGTGCCGGTTTGTTTACACTCACGACTCCAACAACTTTCCTTCGACTGACCGGAGACGACCCGAAAACAGCCAAATCTCACCAGATAATAACAATCTGGGACTAGTCGGATTTAAATTCGGTGACAACGGCTGGTTGGGTTTGTTCAAAGATAAATAAAATAAACGACGAACGGCTGAAACATCCGACACGACGCCGTTAGCGCGCCGGTTGCTAACTAGCATGCTAACTAGCTTACCTTCTCCTCCACACAGTGAACGATGATTGACGGATATTTCCGGCTGAGCCAACGGAAAAACGCCGGGACTCCCATTTCCGCTGCGGTGTCTCTCCTCTATTTTTTTTTTTATTTAAAAATGTGAACTCGTACGAAAGCGTTAAAATTGCTCAGTTAAAACACTAAACACGCAGATGGGCGCTACAGCTTCGACTACATGCTGCTAGCCCGTGGACATTGTGTACTTCTTCCGGGTTATGTCGTCTATTTCCGGGTCAAGTCCGGCCAACAGCGGAACTGCATGAAAACTAATTAATAATAAATAAATAAATATTTGAAACATCAGGGTTAGGGTTAATCAAACAATGAGTCCAGAAAAAACATAAAAATAATTAATTTGAATCTTAATTTAAGTGTAATAATATAATAATCGTGCAAATATGCTAACTCTCTTTATTCCTCTGGCCGTCAGGCTTTTAAATGTTGCGGTATTCTAACCTGTGAGCCATAACTTGTGTTTTTTTTTTTTTAATTAATTATTTATCCATTTATCTTTATTCTTTTAGTAACTGTATGTTCACTAATTTGTTCTGGTGCTCATGCTGATGTGTTGTCAGTTGATTGATTGGTAATTGTGGTTGTTCTGTCTTTGTGTGACTAGTGGAAACTGGAAATGGAATCTTACTATGGGGATAAATAAAGTTGTCAAAGTACCAATATCACAGATAATGTGTATAAAACACGAAACAGAAAATATTACAGGTTCAAATATTGTTGTTTTTTTTTTTTATATCCTTTTTTATCCTCCTCCTATTTTTGGCAATTTGGTTTTTAAATGAAATTTTCTCTCATGTCAATCAGACTAAACTGAACTTAAGATTTTCATATTTACAAAATGAACAGAAGCAATTAATAGTAATTAATAGAGGTTGTTTCATAAAATGGTGGCCTGAAAGACCTGAACATTTCAACAAACATGTATGTTGGAACATGAGCCATAACAGGCAGCTGCAGGTTTGAGGCTTTGAGCTGACAATAATCTAATGGAGCATTTTACATACAAGCACATACATTTAACCATAATTTCACCACCAGCATTGTCACTGTTGGTGCTTCTCGACAGAAAAATATTGAATTTAAAATATTGCACCGAGGAATAAAGCAGAAAATGTGTGACAGGTGTGATCCCTGTGGTCTTAGCTGAGACTCATCTGAATGTTCTCTGTAATTTCATTGTGTTTGAATCGCCGTCGTTCACAGTCTGATCTTATGTAATGTTCCTTTAATGGGAACTCTCTGCACAGATGCCCTTTCACTTCCCAACCTAGCAGCACCACATTTAAGGTGAATTAGGTTTTTTTTCCCCTCCCTCCTCGCCTCACTGTTTCAGTGATTCAGTGGGGGTGGTGGTGGAGCCATTAGCCTCCCCTCTTCAGTCAGGGCGGATCTGACATCAACACTGCAGTATTATTACTGCAAAGAGGTGCTGATGGAAAACACTTGGCCTACTCTGACGGGCCATTTCCATAAACATTTACGCTGGAGCTGCAGGTAATAGGATGAAACCATCATTTCAGTGTTTGTGGAGGGAAACAGGAGGTGATGCAAATCACAGATGAAATGAACCCCCCACCACCACCCTGAAATCTGAAATCTCCCTCAGACAGAGATAATGCAGCTCGGGAATCTGACAGGAAACACATTTTACATTCATGTGCATTCATGTAAACACACATACTGATGTTGGGGTTTGGAATCATTTCCATACAGACCTTGTTATACATATAAAAAATGGAAACAGCTTTGAAGAAAAGTTCAGTTGGGGACATTTCACGGATAAAAGCTTATGTTTCTTCAAACTGGGGAAATGAAGTCATTTTCTCAGTTTGCATAGGAGATTATTTATTTCAGTGAAATCTGCCTTCTGCTGATTTAGTCCAGAGTGAAGCAGACTGAAGGAGGGAGAGCGCCCTCATCTGGTCATTATCTGTCATTATTGTTCCAGCTGCAGACAGAGAAACATGTCACACCTGTCATTATTGTGATGAAGTCTATCGGTTCGTTATGAAGTCACTTATCAATTAAAATATCTGTGTAGTCCACAAATATATGATGTACATCGATACTCATTCAGTTCTGTCAATAAATCAACACGATGAACAGTTCAGTGTTTGGCTTCAAAAGATTGGAGACAGAAAAATTGAGGCTGACAAATCATTTCTGTTAGTTAACACTCCCACATCACATCGATGAGATGACTGCAGGAGGACCAGTTTTTTATTCAAACAGCATTCATTAACTGTGAAACTCACTTCACTGATGTTTCCTCTGTAACGAGACTCTGAGCTGCCAGAGGCACCACGAGCAGAAACACAACACATCAAAAAGGAATCCGTAAATGTATGAAAGATAGATTTTACCCGACCTCATCTGTTAAAAGAACGAGACGCTTCCTGTCTGACTTTCACGATGCTGCTAAAATTTTCGCTCTTAATCTGGGCCCTCAGACTGGATTTGTGTGTTTTTGCAGTCGCTCAGCTCAGATAAGATCTTCTGACTGATGGGAGTTCAGAAGGAATCTCTTTTTCCGTCATGTTGGTCCAATTCAAACTGCACTGCAGTTAGCTGAACCGTTAGCTCTCCTTCCTCCTTCTTCCCGCCTTTCATTAGCTGATCCCTTTAGCCTGCACATGAAAAGCTCAGCGGGAATTCACATGGTTTAATACAGCAAGTTTGTGTCTCCGAGGTTGTGCTGTGTCCTCGGAGGCTCACAGAATGTCTTCACATCTGAGCCTCTTTGAGCCGGCTTCTGCCCATTGTGCTGGAATAAATTGGAATAAAGACCTGCCGGGTGTGGATTTTTTTTATCCCTACAATGAAACACATACACTTGTGTTTTACTACTCATTTGTGCTGCCTTTTAGCTTATTTTGCCCCAAAACTGTGACACTTATTTGTGGAAAAAGCTTTCAGGAACGACAGGGGACTCTGTGATTGGTGCCATTTGGGTTTTTTGTTTTGTTTTTTTATTTATTTAGCTTGTTTTAGTCATCACTGATGGAAAAAAACTTCATTAATGATCCAGCTGAATCCAGGAACCATGTCAGGAAAATGCTCCATTAAAACTTCTACATTTAACATTTTACTAACAGATTAGTAACTCACTGGGTCAGTTGAGGTGACGAACCCTCCAAATACAGAAACTTTCCTGACACAAAACTTGTGTTCAGTATCGCTCCGTAGTGAGAGAATGGGTTCTTCCTGTTGATTCAAAGGTCTGTCTGTTTGTTTATTCATATTAAAAACGTCCATGATCTCCATTATGGGCGTGCAGGGTTATGTTGACGGAGCATGTTTTTCGCTCTCACAGCCACAAACCCAAACAGTAATAGGATCAGTGGTGAAGCTACTCACGGTGACTAATTGAAAAGGCCGCTCTGCAGCACTGACGTGGCGGCTCTGAAACACTCTTGGCAGAGGTAAAGCGGTTTAATTGAGCTAAATTTGTCTCAATTAAGGCGCTCACTTAAAAGCGAGAGACAGCCCTGGCAGCCGGCCTGGTGAAGGTTCTGTACCTGCACATTAGGGGAGTAGGCATTTTAATAACAACACCCCCCCAGCCTCACTGGAGTGGGACTCAATTATTATTAATGGAAGTTCACCACACATTTTCCAAGGGAGTCCTTATCTGCCGACGATCTGCACACAGCAGGTTCAGTTACACAAACACTGAAATAATCTTATCCATTCTGGTGGAGCCAAACCAGGCTGATCCAGCTGGGGGGGGGGCATCCTGGACCAATAAACACCCAATGGGTGGATCCTCCAAACAAAGATGGCCGTTTGATCAGGAGCTTGTACATC
This sequence comes from Echeneis naucrates, assembly GCF_900963305.1. Classification (NCBI taxonomy): domain Eukaryota; kingdom Metazoa; phylum Chordata; class Actinopteri; order Carangiformes; family Echeneidae; genus Echeneis; species Echeneis naucrates. Next base: position 706,187 of record NC_042534.1, read on the forward strand.
AGAACCTGAAGGATCCTGCTGCTGGTCTGAAGATAAAACTCTATTCTTTGGTATGGTGTCCCCACTGGGACAAACTTCACTTATTTGGATGAATAGCACTCAGTATGTTCATTCTTCAGAAATCTTTATCATAAATAATTAACTGAATTTCTTTGGTGACGATGAGTGCGCTACATTTCTTTCCTTCCCATAATTCATTTCACGGCTCTGCCCTTGGATAAATCTGCAGATTGCTTGATTTCCTTTTATTCTGTTGACATTGATCAAAATAACAGCCTGCAGGATGAAATAATGAAAACTGATTCAGATCTGGTGTGAAATTGAACTACACAAAGAGCAGAACTGTTCAGGCTTTGGAAACAGAACAGAGAGGAAGGACACCTCAGGAGTTCTGATAAAAAGCCTCCAGCTGATGTGAATATCTGCATCAATTCAACTTCTTCCTGTTTATCTAATCTAAAACCTGCGAAACAGAAATATAACAGGAACCATTTTGTCCAATCTGCATTTTATTCCATTTGTGTTAAAATAGATTCCCAGATCAAATTTTGGTTCATTTATTTCTGGATGATTGTACCGACTCTGGAGGGACCTGAGCCTATTTGGATTGGCCACTTTTAAGATAAATATATGGATATATCTTGTGTTTAATGTGTTAGTATGAAGAAATGATTGCCTTCTTTGTCTCCTCAGTGAGGTGTGAGTGCCCCCCCCACTCCACAGGTTCTTCTGGTCCACTTCAGGTGAGAGCTGCAGTCCACACAGTCTTGTCACGGCGGTGGTGTTTCATAAAGTTGCGGCTCTCTGACTTGTTGGCTGTTGCTGCTCTCTGGTGGTGAAAAGCATCAGCAGAAGACTCATCTTTTTTTTTTAATCAGTTCAGACTTGGATCATTCAGCCGTTTATTAGCTCAGAATCAGACTCAGGCAGCGACAGGAAGTTTGACCATTAAAAGAAAAATAGACGGGACAGTTTCCGCCTTAATTCAGCAGCTCTGGAGGTTAATAATTCTTATTCTATGTGAAACCTGTGAGTCTGCTGTGTTGTGCCCCCCCTCCCTGACCACAGTCAAACATCTCTTCTTCATCTGGAGTACCTTTACTTTCTGCAGCAGTTGTAATTGAGAACTTTTCCTCTGCGGTTCTACAGACTCTTTGTTTCATAAAGGATCCGTCTTCTTCCACATCTGAAGGAAAACTTTCTCAATTGGCTGATTTGTTATTGTTGGAAACAGCGAAATGTGTGAATGTGTGTCTGTTTGTGGGTCTTTGACTGTCCTCAGTGGGGCCTTAAAACGTTGCAGGCAGCACAACATTGACAGAAAAACTAACACAACTTGTGATAATGAAGTTATCACAATTTTTGATCTGGCTGTATTATTCGTCCGGCCCTCCGCCTCATGCTGCGACATTCAAACGCAGCTCGCCGTCATTAGCCTGGGAGATCTTTGGCTGCCACATGAAAGCTGGCTGATCAGCGGCAGCAGCGCCGCAGGGGGTCCTGTGCCGGAGGACGTACATAGGCCTACGACCGCCACCATGCCTTCTCTTGATTCCCCTGAGCAGGAGGCCATTTAACAGCCGACTTACAAATGACCTGGGCTGGTCTCGTTAGAAGTGAGGCGGAGAGGGGGCGGCTCAACCACGGCAGAGCCCCCGCTGCCGCTCACACGACTCATTACTCAAACAGATAATACAGCCAGAGGCGCAAAGGACGACGGGGAGAAGTCGCTAATGAGAAAAAGAGCAGATACTACACAGAAGAATTAGATGACTGAGAGAGACGAGTGCTGAATGAGGAGTTTCACCTGAGCTGGATCTGGATTAATGTTTTCACATGGGCAAACAAAACGATCACCCCAGAAATGTTCAGAGCTGCATTCAGGCTTCTCTGATCTTCATCTCTTTGTGTTTCTCTGTAATCAGGGAGTGATGTTTCCTCCTCCTCCAAAGAAAAGTTCCTCTCATGTGTTTGGGTCCTTTCTGTCTTTATCTGATCAGGAGTTCTGCTCAGTAATGATGAAAAATCAGCTCTTTATTCTGTCAACACAATAAACTCACAAACATACAGGACTGATTCAAATCTGAACTAACCCCATTCAGGAGGACCTGGTCTGGTGGTTTGTTGCTGAGCTCAGTGAACTTCAGGAGACTCCAAGAACAAAACATCACGTCTCATTCCTTCAGCACTGACAACATTGAGTTTCTTCCTTTTCTTGTTTAATAATGTTTCTTGGCGACGTCAAACCTGTTTTTATGTTCATATGTGCCTTTTTCTCAGCAACACATCAGTCTGCAGAGTGAACGCAGTTTTTAACTAAATTAAAGTCAACTCTTTGTCAAACAAGACCATCACAGTAAAATGTAACTGGTGCCTCCCAGCAGGGAGCCATCTGCAAACATTAACAAACAACAAGCATCAGCTGTGAGCGTGTCGCTCAGGAAAACACACATTATTCTGTGAAGTGTGCAAAAAAACACTGATCGCTGAAAACTGTTTAATCAAATCTGCCGTTCAAAGAGAAAGAAGAAAAAAAAAGATGAGAATCGAGAACCGTTTAGATCAAAAGCTACATTTCAAATCCAGAACATCTGCTTGGAGCTGCTGCGTTGCCTACTAATTTGTCAGCAGCAAGAATTGAGCCGCTTTTAGTTGGATGTCTAAATCTGCCCCCCAGGGGGCAACGGGGCAGACCACCAACGCATTTGTAGGCCACCATGCTGCGTCAACATGGCAAAACAAAAGCACAAAGCTGCAGCGGCGGGTGCTTTGTAGCTCTTTAATGTGGCGGCCAGCCGTCCTGCTGACGTGTGGCCTCGCCCTCCTGGAAGCCGCCGTCACCCCGCCAACGACCGCCAAACTATCACTCATTTTTTTCCCACCGTGGTTACTCGCCATTTGAGGTCTGTCTTGGTCGCCTTGTTGTGTTTTTCCTGAAGCGAGTCGGAGCTGTCAATCCAAAGTTCTTTGTTGTTCTTATGATGACATTTTAACATTTTAAAGATCATTTTGATTCTTAATAAATGCATCTTCTTAAAAAGTTATTTGTTGGCTGTCGGCCATCTTGGTTTTCTTTTTTGAAACCAGCTGAAACCAGATTTGGAGGAGAAGGTGGATCTGACCTGCTCTGTCCTGATTGGCTGGAACAGTAGCCCCATAGACTTCAACACAGTCTGCCTCCTTTACAGCCAGTGAAGTCTCCCATTGGTGGTCAGTATAGATATGACAGGTACGACAGCTGTAGACCAGAAAGCTTTCAGGTCAATCAAAGAATCAGCGTCAGAACAGGAAATGACATAAAACCCTTTTTCCACTTTAAGACTCCCGTCCTCTTCATCTGAGCAGAAAGAGGCCGATCGGACACAAACATCATTAAAATAAATTAAGTTAAAAATGTAATGTCACAAATAAAGTGGGCTGGAAATAGGTCCAATGAAACTCCATTAAAAGGCTGCACACAACATCAGAGCCCCTTCTTCCTTTCTTCATGGAGGTCATGGTTAATCCATAGGAGGGGGTTCTTGCTTTGTCCTGTCACACTCGGGGGGGGGGGGTCAGAGGCTCTGAAAGGCTGCAGCTCAGTTTAACATCAATTAGCTGAAAGCTGCGACCCCCCCAGAGCTGCTGTGTGTTTGGAAGCATACACACAACTCGCATTTATACTTATGTTAAATTTACTGCGAGGCTGAAATCATCCAAAATGGCGAGGTTGTGATCACTGATCAATAATCAGTCCCCTGAAGGAACGACCCCCCCGGGCCAATTTCAGCCCTTCTTTGAGTTCCCCTGTAGGTCTGCAGAGCTGTGTTGCCCAAACGGCTTCATCGGAAACACCATGACAGCCGTTCACGGTTGCTAGGCAACAGGATGTGGCGCTCTGTGACACAACAGTACCAAGACTCCATCTTGTCATTTATCGGTCAGTTTTTATTGAAGCTATATTTGGAGCAGAGGGTGGATCTGACTTGCTCTGGACTTTCTCCTCATCAGGGCTTACAGCCTGTCAATCACACCGAAGCCCCGCCCACTAAACCCCTCCCCTTTCCCTCTGAATGGAGCATCATTTAAAAATGAACATCATGTTGTGTAGAAGACTGAGACCATAAACTCATCAGGGAGGAGGAGGGACATTTTCCCATAGACTTCAATACAACAGTCACTTTTTACTTCCTCCACTAAAATGCTGTTTGTTGGTCCTGTTGACTGAAATTTAAGTGTGTAAATTTTGCAATAAAATAAAAATTAACTTTTTTTAGAAAACTGATGAAATGAAGTTTCAGCTTCGGTCATTTTTCTGTCTGTGATCGCGGCTGAACCACGAGCTCAGGAAAACCCGTGTTCAGGTCCATCTCTCTGGTGAACTGCAGGTCGACCGCCTCGCCCACGACCACCTCGGCGGTGGTGAACACCTCCATGTCGCCCAGCACGTGACCCCCCACCGTGCGGCCCTCGCTGTCCGACAGGGAGACGTGGAGGTGGGCGTCCGGGTTCAGCGTGCCAACCAGGGAGACGATCTCATGGCGCCCGCTGAGGTGGATCACCTGAGCGGGAAAACCAGGACCAACCAACATGGAGGACAGAGTGAGTGATTTCTACTTTCAGCCCGGAAGAACTGGATTTAGCAGTTGGACTTTGAGCTGAGTTAACGCTGAAAAGGAAAAGTCGGAACAATCGTCTCTCATCTGCATCAAACCCATCTCACCTCATTCGTGCATGTTGCCGTGGCGTTCGCCATCCGGAGCGTTGCCTTGGTGATGCTGCCCACGCAGGTGATGATGAACGGCGCTCGCAGACGCTTCTCCTCCACGAACGCCTGCAGAGATCCCAGCAGCTCCTGACCCGGGTGGAGCCGGACCACGTGGACCTGCAGGCCGGATCCTCCTCCAGATGAACTCTGGGAAAAGAAAAGCAGCTCTGATCTGATTGGTTCTTTTTGCATTTCACCATTTTCACCATTCAGTTTGTTTTTGGTAAAGTCATTCATCCACAAACCTGCATTATATGTTGGAGGGCAGAAGTAGGTCAAAGGTCATGCTGCCTGCTCTCCTGATAAATAAAGTCGGCCTTCATGATGAGTTTGGTAAAATGATCCTTTTTGTTCTCTGTTGTGTTTAACGTCTGAACCGTCTTCAGTCATTTTACTGAAGTCGTGTGTGTAAATGTTTTTTGTATTAATTGTTGTGTGTGTGCAGAAGAGTTCGGTTCTGGTTCTGTGTGTTCATCCAAATTCTCCTTTTTGTTCACCGTGTGTGTGTGTGTGTGTGTGTGTGTGTGTGTGTGTGTGTGTGTGGTCCATTCAGATCTTTAAATGGATCACTGTGCTTAACCAAACACCTCCGTGACCTCTGACCCCTCTGTGTGTGTGTGTGGGCGGGGGGCCATGCCAGCCAGCAATAATGAAGCTCACAGTTTGACAAACAGCCAGAGAGGCGGAGCTAACATCAGCTCACGCCGTGTGATGTCACAGTCGCCTTAATGAGCCTCATTAAAGGTCACATTAAGTGATTTGAACAGTTTTATTTAAAAGAGTACACTGAAAACAAAGAAGTAAAACTAAAACCCACAAGTTTTATGTTCATGTCTGATATTTATGTTTAAAGTTTAAAGTTCATTTTGACTATTAAATGTCCCATTCAGCTGCTAAAAATAAATCTAGTTACAGAAATAATAAAAAAAATAAAATTAAATGGAGGACAAATTGAAAGTTGAATAAAACAGGAAGTTAAAGAGTGAAAAAAATAAAATAAACATGACTTCAGTTTAAAATGAATGTTAAATATTACTACTGTAGACTGATTTACCTTGTAATTTGAATCATCTGGATGTTTTTCTCTGTATAAGATTTAAATAACGAGCTTCATCTTGTTTCTGAGTTGTTGCTTTATTTGTGTTTCTGTAATTTTCTTTTTAATAAACGTCTTACTTGCCTACACTCACAAACACACAGCAGCTGTTTTTGTTCTGAATTTACCGTTTTAGAAGAATTCAAACTTCTTCATTCTTCAGTAAAGTTCATGTATAACAACACAACACAACACAACTCTTTGTGTTTGTTGGAGACAAACGTGAGGACAGAAGAAAGAAGCTCAAAGCTTTTGGAGGCCGCAGATCTGAGCAGCAGCTCCACAGTCTGCTTCACCCAGCTGCAGTCTTCCTCTCAGATTCAGAGCAAAAAAGGCTGTAAAGTGTAAAAACTCACCATCCTGCATGAAGCTCCGGTTCTGACCGAACTTTAATCTCAGCGGCCACGTTGGGATCGTTCTGAGCACGCGCAGTAGAACCAGACTCTGGACTCTAATCCTGATCCTTCACTGCCACCTGGTGGTGAACAGAAAGACCTGCAGCCTGATGGCGACCCAGTCAGCCTTTTTATGTTTTATATTTAAATGGTTTATTACTCTTCATAAAAAGACCAAAATATTCAGAGTTTGGTTAAAAAGAGGAAAACAGATAAACTCAAAAGGAAGAATTCATTTTATTTGTTTCCAAAGATGTCAGTGATGTCGGAGGGTGATTCTTATTTTTCCTCATCAGTCTGATGAATGTCTCACTGAAGTTCTTCCTTTTAACCCCAGATGGTGCTGTGGTCTGAAAAATGAGTCAGGCAGCAGCAAACTGATCCAAACCTTCAGACCTGGACCTGCTGGACCTGCTGGACGTCTAAACCTTCAGACCTGGACCTGCTGGACCTGCTGGACCTGCTGGACCTCTAAACCTTCAGACCTGGACCTGCTGGACCTGCTGGACCTCTAAACCTTCAAACCCAGACCTGTTCTGTAAAATCCATCATGTTCTTCACAATGTGGAGCCTTTCAGAAAAAAATGTTGGACCTTTAAGGAAGTATTTAAATAACAGAACTCAGATGCTGAAGTTGGAATTTGATGTTGTCATTCAAAAATCTCTGATAAATGAACTGTGGATTTTCCAAATGGAGGTTTTAGGAGGCAGAATGTGAATCATCCATCCACACAGATAAATCCCAGACCTGCTGATGTGTTTTCAGTGTAATAATGAGCAGATTAAATCGGTATCGGGGCTCCTGGGAGCCAACGAGGCCACGCTCCGGCGATTATTTGGAGTGCAGGCTCTCGGATGTATTCCCCCTGTGAAGGCCTGATTATGATCAGGTTACAGCGTCCATGACAACAGCAACAGTCCGCTTTTTACCGAAGACAAAACTACATCACACACAAATCTGTTTGTTTTTTAAATCTATGACGAACCTGCATCTTCAGTAAACAGGAAGTGAAATCAAATGAAACATGAGAGCGACGGTTTGTCTTTCACCGGATTCTATAAAATGAATCTTCACTTTCCATAGATGAGCCAACACACACACACACACACACACACACACACACATTTCCCATGAGGCACCTGACACATGCAGCTGCCTGCAGCTCTGACATGTTCATACACGTCATTCCAACATGCTGCCAAGTGGCATCCTGGACAAAACACCTGCACACACACACACTGTAGCAAACTTTGTCCACCAATGCAGAGTTTGTTGTGCCTTCACACATGTGTGTGTGTTGCTGTGTGTTTGTTTGTGTGATCTTAAACAAACAAACTTAATTTAGTTCTGAAACGATGGCGTTTCAAATAGAGGACGAAGTCTGGACACACCACCGAGCCTGTTGAATAAACTCCAAACTCATCAAGGCCTCAGTGTGTGTGTGTGTGTGTGTGTGTGTGTGTGTGATAGTTCAACGTCATCAAATTAGGTTTCTTCTGAAAAACAAGATGGCCGACAGACAGGTGACCCTGAACGGGTCACTCTGCTGAGGCACGATGAGGCGTGTCGGTGAACACGCCTCTCAGCCTGAGACGCTGAGGGGACTGATCTACCTCCACCACTTGATGACATCACAACCACAGGTTATCCACAATGCTGCTCTCTGAAGGGCAGCCCCCCCCCGCCCCCCCATGGAGGTGTGACCGCTGCAGAGATTGGGGTGAGATCACAGTCTAATCAGATCGCTGTATAATTAACGGACTCGTCCCTCCATTAACAGGCAGGACTGAAGGCGCTGCAGCGGGGGATTCTGGGAGTCTGACAGCTTTTAGGAGGGGGGGGGGCTTTGGGGGGTCCGTGGCAGCAGGGGCTGCTGGGAGCTGCTTGTGCCGTGGAACGATGCCTGAGCTGCCTTCTACTGCAGCGGACACAAGCTGCCCCCCCGAACACACACACTGCCAGCCGCACCTTTGTCTGGCGTGTCCACATGCATCTGTTCTGCATGGCAGCGTTGGCACTGACAGCCTGCTATTGTTGCAACCAGCCCCCCCCCACTCCTTCGAAAGAAAGACCCTCAGCTAACCGCCCCCCGCCTTCAGCAGCCACCACAGTTTGGGGTAATTGCTGGTCCTAATTGGTTAACACAAGCACGCACACACACACACACACACACAGATATTTGCCAAAAATAGTGATTACACACTTGAATCGTATTAAAGTGTCTTCAGTTAAAAGCTGCAGACGGATGAGTGACTTCGGCTTTCACACCTACTGAGGACGAAGAAACGCTGATGAAGCACCGACTTCCTGACTGATGCAAAAGGCCGTGGAGGGAAAACGGATTCAATTGAATTATAAATGTGAAGCTTCTTTGACGTGAATGATAACAAAGTTTTAGTGTGTGTGAAAAATCACATAAAGCAGCTTTAAAGTTACTTTAAAAACAAAGAATCAGGCTTCTCTGTTTTTTCATCTCTTAGTGTCTTTATTTTTTTAAAAACTCTCCTCATCTTCAGACTCAGAAAACAGGAAATAACTACAAACAAACTCTGAATGTTTCCTTCTCCTCCACAGAAAAGTTCCTCTCATGTGTTTGGGTCCTTTCTGTCTTTATCTGATCAGTTCTGCTCAGTAATGATGAAAAATCAGCTCCAGATATCTGATTGTCTTTATTCAGACCAAATGAAGGTTTCTTAGTCGGGGAGTAAAAACAGATGTGCTTCATTTTTATTGTGTGAAAACATATTAAAGAAACAATGTTAGGAGATGAAGGATTTTTTTCGGGAGGGGAGGATGTTTTTTAGAGATGTCGGGAAAATGACTGCGTTTTGGGGTAATTTTGGAAAATTGGGACATTTTGGGTGCGTGTGTGTTCCAGTTTTGGAAGCTGTTTCTGTCGAAGCTTTCGTGGTTCGTAGGGAAAACATTTCTGGCCCGTTCAGGAAGTTTTCTGTCTCTCACTCGATACTGAGTCCTTCTTTCGTTGTTCCACGGGTGCAGCAGCTCCTCTGCCCCGACCAGGACAGATCCTCAGGAATCTATTGCTCTCAACATCCCATATATTTGAAATTTCTATCAGCTGCGGATTCTTTGAGGCTGAACTCTGGTCTGATTACAGACCGGGGTTAAGGAGCGGTGACCTTTTTACCGAGAACTCATCCTGCACGCCGTCTGAAATCAATAGGCAGCTCTGGAGGCTTTCACACATCCATCTCCTCTCCCAGATCAATCCCCCTGCAGTCCTCTCCAGCCCTCAGCAGGAGTGCCGGGGGCTTTTAGGGCTCAAATTATGTGGTAGCACTTCTGCTCCTGATGCTGGTTTAGAGGAAGTAATATGCCGACTTCAGGGCTTTCTCATCACGCCAAAAATTGCGGTTGGTATTGATGCCGTTATTAGTGTTCCCCTCAGCAAAGACTTCAGCCATTAAAGCCTGCGGTCGGCGCGGCACAAGATGAAGCCTCAATCTACTGAGATTGGCGATGATAATAGAGCCGCTGCGAGCCTATTAGAGCCCAGTGTGGTTCAACCGCCTCCACTGCAGGTGAGCTGAGGGGGGGTCCACCCAGTCCACCTAGACCACAGAAGTATCAGAGGTCTCAGTCCACAGTCTGGGTTCAGAACCTGAACCTTAAAATCAACCGTCGGGACTTCTGGGACTTTGTGATGTCACAGCAAAGCAGCCACAAGCCCCGCCCACCCGCACCAACCTCACAGGATTTGGTTTCTGCTCCGTTAGAAAACATCTGATGGACCTGTGCTGCCGTCGAAGGTTCAGCTGACTGACGGAGAAGAGAGAAAACAGACATACCTCCACCCTCAGTGCAGTTAAGTGAAGCTTGCATTGTGTTTTTACAGTGAAGACCCCCCCTCCCCATCTCCCCCCCCCCACCCCCCCACCCTCTGCTTTCCCTGCTGCCTGGCTTAAACTAATCCCATTATCAGTGAGGCGGCCTGACGCTGATGTGGCCTGCTAACTGACCACCTGCTCTGAGTCTGGCCACCAAATGCACGCTGCAAAAAATGTCGGCTCAAGACGAGTCAGAGCTGCAAGAAGTCGGATGCAGCGTCGTGCTCACATGTTGTTAAAACCACCCAAAGGTGAGCGTTCATGTGACGAGTTCTCCTGAATCTGTGCGACATTAAATAACAACTTCTCATCGACGCAACGCAGAAAACTACAAACCTTTCATGAATTCAATTTACATTTAAGTCAGTTAAAGCTGGTGAATCTGTGTATCAGAGACAAAACAGAGAAATAAAAACATTTATCAATAACTGCCATCAGAAGCAGGACGAGTTTTTCATCCCCGTGAGGCTCAATGGAAAACAGGAAGCTCCTGGTGAAGTAAATGTATCCTCACTGTGCATCATGTCTAAAACCGTCTGGATCTTATTGCCCTTCCTGGGGGTATTTTTTGCAGTGTGCTCTGGCTCACAGGCCCAGCAGCCTGCCAGCCGATCAGCCTCCACGCCGGCTCTGCTGCCCGTGAGGTCGTGCTCTAGGCCGGACAGCATGTGGCGTGGATCCCCCCGGAAAGTTTCACAACGCAGCACAATAATGCCGAGTCACTCGGAGCGACGCTAATCCAGCTTCCCAAACAGTGTGAGCGGCAGGTAGAGGAAGATTAGTGCAACCTGGAAACGCTTCTTTGTGTTCGCCACGACAAATGAGCAGAAAATCTCTTTTAACGAGAAATTTCATCTCCATTTCAGGACGAGGTTTCAAAATTTTCAGGATGTTTAGATCGTAAAGATGGTTTTTTGGAAGGAGATCTGTTGAATTGACTTTGTTTGTTTCATGATGATCGTTCCCAATAAAACATCCAAATATTACCCCGCTGAAAGCATTTCACATCAGAGAGTTAAAATGTTGAAATGTTTCTTCATCTGGTAGGATGGACGTTGTGTTTCCTCCTTTAGCTCCAGTTTTGGTCTCCACCACCTCTGGAGGGAAACAGCTTAAAGCCTTTTGTTTAAACTTCAGATTTACCGTTAAATTCTAATATTCTTCAGATGTTATTAATCTTATTTCTCCTCTCAGATTCAGACATTTACATCTTTAATGGCAGCACCCTTTTTACATTAATGTGTTTCATCAGAACGTCTTGGTCGGGTTTCTTCAGCAGCGGTGATGTCAGCCGTCCTTAGGGCTCAGCTCTAAACCGACACTGATTAATAATTTATGGATCATCCCATTATGCCACTTTACACAGTTCAAAGGCTGCGCATTTGCATCCCAATTTGTTCACTCTGGTATAAAGACCTTTTTGCATCAGTATTTCTCGTATAAATGGAATTTGGGACGGTCTGTCTTCACATCAGCGGATAAAGAAGATTAAAATGTGGGCATCCTGTGCTCCCTCCCTCCTTCCTCATCTCCTCGTCTCCTCCCCTCCCTCCTCTCTCCTTCCATCTCCAGCTCAGCCTCGGGGCTTTGATGTGTCTTGTGATGCTGAGGAGGGCAGACATGAAATACATCCACAGAAAGTCGACAAAGCATCACGGTTTTTATTTTTCAAATCTAAAGACGACAACGAGGACTGACTTTACTTGAACACGTGTTTGTTGTCGCTGGTCCTTTAAACTGTATCTGTCAGATGTTTTATTATTTCACCTCTGAAACTTGACATTATTTATAATATTTAGGAATCTGATGGAAACAGATCTGAGTGTGTTTTAAAATGATGAGCTTTAAATGACTATTGAAGGATATTTTACTTTGTGGACTTAATAAGCTGATACAGGAAGTACGATGAGCCTGAAGGCTCGATGCTCTGTAATTTAAGCCCCGCCCCCTAACCCCTCCCCTCCTTCCTGCTCTCTTTCAGGACATTTTCCCATAGACTTCAGTGTCTTTGGATGAACTGAGGAATAAATCAAAACTGTAAAAAAAAAAGAAGAAATGAATCATTTTTTATTTTTGACTGTAAACCTTTTTTAAGAAAAATAAATCAACCAGATTTTTTTCCAGAACTAAAATAAAACATCACAAACGAATCAACAGGCGGGAACGTTGAGAGACGTAACATCCTGTTGAAGCTGCAAACATCTGCCTGCTGCTGACAGGGTTTGGTTTCCAGGCTGTTTTTGGTGTGATAACGCTCTGAGCGGTGTACGTTGGGGGGTGGGGGGCAGACAAAAGGCCCGAGTTGAGCCGCCATTGTTGGCTGCAGCCGCCTCACCACTTTTTTTTTTTTTTTTTTTGTGAATCCCTCCACATCGGCAGTATCCGGGCAGATATGTACAGTCTCCCTCACGTCTCATTTCAATTGGCCTCCATCTGTTTTGTGTCTCCATGAAAAGGTCTATTATGATCCTCTGCTCTTTGTACAAATGGACCGCTAAACGGAGAGGGACCCCCCCGAAACATTAGACCTGGATTCCAAGGAGCTCGTCCTGCCACCACTTTAATTATCCAACGCCAGCAGAGGATCTTAATTTTAAGGAGTTTTAAAATGCTCCATCTTTAGATTCCCCTCAGAAAAGAAGTGGGTGGGGGGCGGTGGTTCTTTATTAACCCTACAGTGACTAGCTAATGTGAGTGAAGTGGAACCACCTGGCGGGGGGAACCGTATCGTCAGCTGCCGCTGAAGGCCGGCGGACGGAGGACCAGGTGCTGCGCTGCAGCCTCTTAATTGGTGCCATGTAATAGTTTGCTTCAGTGCACCGTGCGGCTGCAGGCGAAGATTAAAAAAAGCTGTTGCTGCTAGCGAGCACACAGAAGTCCATTTTCTTTCACCCCCCCAATAATCCCCCTACTGCACCACAAACGCACACAGCCGGACAGACACACACTCCTTCAGTGTCGGAGGAAGGCTGGTGCATCCTGGTCGGGGCTGCTCAGGAGGAGAACGTGCACGAGGCCCAAACCGTTCTGTCAGTGTTCTTCTGCTCCTCATTTCAAAGGCAAAGACCTTTTTTATTGAGGGAATGACGAAAAGGAACTTTTTGAAATACGGACACAGTCTATAAAGTTTCCAGAAGGATGCAGAATTCACTGAAATCTAATATTTACTTTACAGACAACACATCATGACGTTTTAGTGACGGCTTCTTGCCCATATAACTCATATTTAAGCTTTATTTTGCGTTTATTTAAAACCTCTAAGTGGTTTTGACTGTGGAACTGGTCCTGGGGGACTCAGCCCTGATGTTACTGATGGTAGATTGTGCGCTCAGTTGTCGTAGTCAGACTGTAACATCATCTTCCTCAGTGTGACTGTGGCCACAGATGGAGCTCAGACACTGAGGCTGCGTTCAGGGACCCTCAGCCTCCCCGCCGCTCCGGCTGCCAGGTAACCGTCCACAGGGCCTGACCGCCTGATCCCCTTCGGGGCCCCGGGGCCGGGAGGAGCTGGCAGGCAGCAGGAGCCCGGCTGGGACCGAGACAGCAGCAGGATTATTGTACTTAGAGACGACACAACAACACAATGAACAACACACTGAACACAAACACTTAAGCTGAGGAACGAGGCGACGGACGCTCTGCTTCATTTCATCAGGTGTCCAAACCAAAAGAGCAAAAGCTTTCATTTTCAATTTTCTTCTTTCTGAAAGTTTTCTTGTTTTTGTCCGATTAAATCTGAAGATACTCAGCTACAAATGATGTGAAAGCTGGAAGCAGAACACGATTTAATCGTTAGTCTGATAAATGCTTTAAACTACAAGTTCATTTTCCAAAAAGATCTCAGTCCTCATGGAACCGGACCAGGAAACAATATTCTAGCACATTAGCTCAACAGAGTAGAGCTGAGGCTGATGGGAAATGTTCTGCAGGTCAACCAAAGTAATAAATTTAATTAAAAATACGAACAGGGAAAGCTCATAATTTTTTGGAGGTGAGCTTTTCATTAAATGAATAAATAAATGAAATGAAGTCTAATTTAAAATCTTATTCATCATTATTTACTGACCATAGACCATATAGTTCTGCCTTCATCACCTCATTTTTTGATAGATTGGATTCTGTTTTGGATCCAGAAGAGTTTCTTTAAAAGTCCTGAAACTCAGAACTTCAGCAGGAATAAACCTGTGAGAGTCGAAGCGTTTGTTTGCGGAGCTTTGTTTTCTGACTGCTCTCCAACACAACTCTGTCACACATGACGGCATTTAATCAGGAAGAGCGGGAAACACCCAGGAGAGGAGGGAAAATAAGGAAACAACAACGAAGCAGAACGACGGGAATTGAAATTGAACTGGTGGTTTTGTGTTGAACCCTGCGAGTCTTCCGTGGTGTTTGCAGACGGATGAACGGGATTCAGGCGGCTTTAACACGCAGCGAGCCCACTTCATCCTGCTGGAGCTCAGCTGCCTTCGAGGGGAATGTATCTATAAAACGTCTCTCCATTTGACGGCCCTCCGGGAGAACAAAGGCTCAGCACTAATGCAGCGTAGATCAACCGCCTGCTTTTCTATTGAGCAAGGTGCCAAGATGCTCGGGCTTTTAATGCCCAACGCCGGCCGCCGGGGACCGTCTTCAAAGCCTAATGCAAAATGAGTCATCCAGCACCCGTCTCATAATAAGTCCCCCTTTAATTCAGCCCCCTTTGGTTAATTATTGGCTGCTGTGTGTTACCCATCTGAGCCTGTGTCAACAATCAAAAAATTCGTTTAAAAAGGCTGCTGTAGTGATCGGGGACGACCTAAAAGCACAGCAGCTCAGAAAAATGTGGTGGTGGTGGTGGTTGGGGAAGAGGAAGGGGGGATGATGATGCAGCCATCTGTGACCCCCGTCCTCTGCCAAACGTCGACAACTAGCAGGTCCCATATGGCCGAGCGGGTTCTGCTGGGTGTCACCCTCTTGTTGCTATTTTGTTGTTGTTATTTATTTACAGGAGCCGTCAGATGAGATGAGTGAGGAGAGGCGACGCTGCCAGAGACTCCGGAGATCAGCCTTCTTTTCTCTTTTTGAGATGAGCTGGCTCAGACTTGGCGTCCAGCAGAGAGACGGTGAAGCCAGCGGACAGAGGGAGAGCGGGGACGGGCCATCTGTGGGACAGACTCCACCGAGTCTGTTTCAAACTTGCCTGGTTCTGTCTCAAACGGTGCCAGAAGGTGATGGCACCGAGGCCGAGCTGCTTCTCCACCAGATCATCATTTAGTCAACTGGAACGAGGAGGAAGATGATGATGATGATGATGCGTCCTGTTTGACAGTTTGAAACTAAATCACATCGCTTCAGCTCAAATATCCGTTTTCTAAAAATAAACCCAAACTGTCTCTTCTGAAAAGATGAAGTTAGTATTTCCTGTTGTTTAGTGTTTAAAGCGCACTCTCATTTGTTTTAATTTGATCTAACTCCGCCCCCAAACAGCATGTTGGGCAAAAGGAGCTTCCACCGTTTTCTGAATTACAGTGCAGACGTGTCAATAAACCCGTCGAGCTGGTGACCTTTGACCTGAGCCACCAAACAACACACAGCCTTTGTCCTGCACATGAAACGGTCCCCGAGCAGCAGCAGGATGGAGCCGAGTGTAACTTCAGGAAAGCAGAATGCTGATGTGGAGTGAGAGAATGTCCCCGAGGTTCAATTACGGAGCCGCCACAGGTCCTCTCAGCCTTCATTAGCTGCCTGCTGGAGCAGACACTCCTCGCATTGTGGCGAACCTCGGGGAGATGCCTTTCCCTCCGCTCTGCTCTCTAATGATCACACCGACAGCTTTCTCAGAAGTCGGAGGTGCTGCTGTGTGCTGTTATGTGGTTTTTTAATACAGCGGTGGGGTCACGCTGGTTCAGAATGGTTAACTAGATGTGTTGTTGGCGGCAGCAGCAGAAATGGCGCAGTGACAGATTTGGTGAGTTTGAAATAACAAACATCTGCGTCGACATCATCGTTGATTTGATTCTGCAGACGACGGCTCTCTAAAAAAACTCATCACAGTCTGCTTTTCATGAGTCTGTTCGTATTAACTTGTGTTTTCTGATGTTCTGTAAAGTGACACAATAAATTTGTGTCACAATTTATTATTATTATTATTATTAAGACGGACTGAAGAGCAGCCACGAGGAAGCTGCACTGAAAGCTAACTGTGTGCTGCCTTTTGGCTAGCTAACAAGCTAAGATAACAAGTCAGGCATCAATGAACCAACAAGTTCAATCTCAACTTATCCACGATGGGACCTTCATCCACCAACAGGAAATACTTCAGTGTACCTCAGAAGGGAATTCTTTTTCTGGGGCGACTGTGATGAAAACTTTCAGACAGAGTTGAATCTTCTGACTCACCTCGTCGTCCCTCCAGAATGTGAATAATGAAGCACTTTGTGGATGATAAAAAAAGAGATTCTTCACTGAATATCATCCATGAGAAACGTTGCGCTGACAATCACATTAGCAGCAATCAGGCCTCATCTCTGTTACTGCAGTGTCTTAATTTCCTAAACCCTGGATGCAGATGAAAATTTAATCTGCTCACTTATTTGGATAATGGAGATGGAAATTAGATTAAACCACATCTCAGCAGCGGGCCATCTGGGACGAGACGGATACTCGTAACTTTCAGCACTTCAGCGCCTCTGGAGCTCCGAGCTGAGTGAAAAGTGTCCACGTCGGAGCTGGACAGAAGGGCTGTCCTGGTCCAACCGGCAAACGGGACAAAACAAACAACAAAACTGAGCTCTTTTCTTAAATGGACGAATCAGTGCAGAAGAACTCTGAACACAGAGGCAGATCTGTGCTGGACCACGACACGCTGCATTGGACAAGAAGTGTCCGTCGGCAGCCGTTACAGTTTGGATGAACTGAAACCAAAACTGAAGGCTCCGTTACCGGCTGGGGGGGGCGTGACTGCAGGCCCCTCAGGCGCGTCCCAGGAAGGTCTGTGCTGCTGATGGGGGCTAATTAAGCGGCCGTCCTTCAGCAGCGTCTCAGAGCAGAAAGCGTTTCCCACCTTTCACACAAACAGGATGATGTGAGGTTAAAGGAACAGAAGATCTGATGACAGCTGTCAAAGTCCAGACTCTATCTTTGAGGTGAGAGTCTTCTCGTCATGGTCTGCCATCGCAATAATCCGCTTGCCTGCAGCTCCATTAGGCAATGAAACAAGTTGTCCAACTGTGGGGTGGGGGGGCTGGGCGGGGGTTAATCCGGCAGCAGCTCCTCTGTAAAAGGCCTCAGCTGGCACCTTCCAAACCTTTTGAAACCTCTGTCAGTTTATGGGGACTTCAGAAGAGCCTTTTCCCCTGACCCTTATTGATTCAGGTCTGTGCTGCACCCCCCCACCGCGCCAAAGAGCCCTGGAGCTGCATCACTGAGGTGCTGTAATGTTTCAATTACTGACGGCTGTCACTGTTCAGGCGCCATCAGACGTCACAGAAATATTTCCAAAGTGTTTTCATCGTCTTTGAAGGAAAAGCAGCTGCTCTAAAACTGAATCTGGTGAAGAGTCGCAGAAGAGTTTGTACATGTTGACGTGACTTAAACGGGTCGACAGGAAACTTCCTCACATCTGCTGCTTTCAGAAGCTTCAGCGACCTTTAAATTTAGACAAAAGAAAAAATATGTTTTTGGAAGGACGTGTCACGTGGAGGTTTTTCATGTGACTGAGGTCAGAGGTCATGGACAGGCTTCTGAGATGTTTCAGACTCACAAGCTCGTCACTTTCCTCTCTTCTCACCGCTGGTGGAGCTCCATTCCTGCGGAGGTTACACGGAGGTGTTTGGGAAAATGTGTTATTTTCAAAATACAGGTGTGACACAAGCTTTTTTTAAAATGTTTTCAGGATGACTCACCGCCTAAAGCAATCTCATAATGTGCTGATTTCTGCTCGGAGTGGGTGTCGGTTTCCTGAAAAAGCCATTTCTGAAATTGTTATTTAGGCTTTTTATGTAACTGTCAGATTGTGTTGGCGTATGATAATAAAACGGACTTCTGAGGGGAGTTGAACTGATCGTGTTCACCTAACCTGAACCCTGAACATCTGATCCAGGATTGTGGGCGCGGCCTATTTGAAGCCTTGGCTCCGCCTCTTTACCAGCTCTATTTTAGTGTAAGAAGTTTGAGTGGAGATGTCTGTGGGCGGCGCCACAGAGTCGGCGTCCATCTTTATCTTCAGTTCAGTTAGTCTGACGCTGCAGCAGGATCTTCAGGATCAGTCGATCTTTCTGAGCACCGTCAACGAGCAGCAGACTACAGAGAAGATCCAGAATCCACTTTGTTGTGGGAATGTTGTGGGCTTCAGGAGGACTGAGACCTGGACCGCCTCGTTCAGCACGCGGCAGGAAACGGACGAATACACTCACCAAATTAAAAGCTGTCGAGATCGGGATGGAAACTGTTTCCTGTTTAACTGAAGTCCAGCTCCTCTGACGTCTTTGTTATTCATGAGCCATCAGGCTGGACCCCTCCCTTCACCCCTTCACCCCTTCACCCCCCCGCTCTGAGGCTCAGGTGTTCCTGTGCGCGGCCTTGTGGAGGTTCCTTTCACTGATTCGTCACGCCTCGGGTGGACTGCTGCGCCGGCGCGTGCCAGCTCGCCGAGGAGGGCCGGGGCCTGCTCGCCAGACGGCCGCTCGGCCAGACGCTGTCAGCCAGGGGCCCGGGAGTCACCGTTGGCCCTGGCAACCGGCCCCCACAGCCCCGCCCCTCATGGTGACAAGAATAGGCAGCAACACCCCCCCTTAAACACACACACACACGTTTGTCCTCTCTGCAGGCTTTTCATTAGCTGGAGTCATCAGGAGGCTGTGACGGACAACTGGACACAGACACACACACACACACACACACACACTGTTGCGTTTAACTGTATTGAGCAGTGATTAAAGTTGAGTCGTGTTGAGGTCACGGCAGCATTGTCATGGAAACCAGCTGATCAACAAATCCTTCTGATTTGATTTTTATGAGCCAACTTTTGTTCCTTTTGGCCTTTTGCTGACCAATATTTATTTATTTATTTATATTTATTCTTCGAGTCACAATAAGAGTCTGCGTTATTTTTTAATGTTTGGTGTTTTGCACCAAAAAACATTCTGTTCAATCATTTCGATGTTTAAACACTAACCTGAATTGAAAATCACAACTAAACTTAATTACCAGTGTCCTGCTGAATGTGAATGAATGATTCAACTGAAACGTAACCAGTATGTTAACTGTTGGTGTTATTGGGGATTAACTGAGATGACCTTTCTTCAGCTGCGACACAAAAAACACCTCCACGACCGGAGAACAGCGTCGTCCGCGGCAACAGTGATCGTTTTTTTATTGTTTCACCTGAAGCCCTGAAAACAACCGAGAGCCTCATCAGAGGACTCACACCTGGTCCGTCCGTCACCATGGTTACTGCTGGGACCTGCGGCGTTACACTCCTTGTACTGTCTCCATGGTAACCACAGGTAACAGGTAGGTCCAGTGGCTCCTGAATGTTTCGCTCAGTGTTTGGTCTCCACCAGCCCCTGAAGGGAACACCGATCTGCTGACCATCAGGGGGCGACTCCACTGGTTGTGATTGAAGGCAGATTATACTGAAGTCTATGGGAAAATGGCCCTCCTCCTCCCTGATGAGTTTATGGTCTCAATCTGAAATACAACATGATATTCATTTTTTAAACAAAGCTCCATTTAGAGGGAAAGGGGAGGGGCTAGAGGGCGGGGCTTATAACGGTGTCACACTGAATGAATCTCTAAACCTGAGTGATGCAGCTTTGACTCCTGCATATTTATCAGCATCGACTCAGTATCAACAGGATGCAGAAATTAAAATTCCAAATCTTTCGCAGTCATTTACTTAGTTCAAGAAAAGAAAATGTCAAATTTGTGCGATTGGTGCTCAGGTTGTGGGTCTCTATCTCCCTCAGTGCGCCTGCGTCCAGCTCGCACATCCTTCGTCCGGCCCACAAGCCTCCGCATCGAGGCTGAACTGGCGTGTGTTTCTGGAGCAGGTTTCCAACGGCGAGAGGCTTCGATGTGTCTCATTAGAAATTCATTCTGAACAGCTTGTTATTATCTTTGGCCTCTGGATGTGTGAATAGATTTACAAGCATTAGGGCCGGGGCATTGTGTTGGGCATGTGTGGAGGAGGTCCTGGCCCCTTTGTGTTTGCCTGGGCCCTCAAATCAGCTGCCCCCACCCCCAAACACACACACAAACCATCCCCCTGCCCCACCCATTACTTCAGCCGCCTGAACAAAAGCTTACAGAACACACTGATGTTTTGCAGATTTTTTTTTTAGGAATTACAGAACAGACGCGTCCTTTCAACCGCAGCAGATGCAGAAAGCTGTTTCCACCGCAGGCTCGTGTGTTCTCGGCGGTAATGACCCTCTACCGTCAGCCATAACTGATACAGTGAGCAAATAGTTTCACTCAAAAACCAAAAACAAAACTGACAAACATCAAAAAGGCTGTCATTTAGTTTCAGCCCTGCAGTCAGTCTGACATCGTTCAAAAACATTTTTATATTTCTGACTCATTTATTTTATTCTACAAAGAAAGGAGTGATTTTTTGGGAATAGTATGAGCAATAATAAAAAGCCCCAGAGGTTAAATTCCTCTCCGCCTGCGTGCTGCTGGGTGGAGTTAATTAGCTTTCCCACTTTGAGAGCCTTTCAAGTCAACAAGGCGATTAAGGTTTTACTTGAGCCGGCCTAATCAGAGCAGAGATGGGTATCACAGCCAGCTGTATCCCGCTCTGCTAAACCCATCAGCTGTCATTTACAGACTGACATGGGTTGTTCTAAATGTCCTGACAAAGTGTGTGTTCTCTGTCAGAGCGCACACCTCTGAACCAAGCTGCTGACGACACGTCGGAGCTTGAGGCGGATTCAGCCTGGCCTTGTGTTTTAGAACATCACATACACCAGAAACACAACGAGTTCTCATATTTATCTGTATTTTCAATATGCAATATATTTTTTTTGACAGAAAAGATGTGAGTTGCTGCTGCGTGGTAGCCTCCAGTCTGTCATTAGTCGGCCCTGTGTTAGCCCCGCCCCCTAACTCCTCCCCTCTAAATGGAGCATCATTTAAAAAATGATCATGCTGTCATGTTCATGTTCATCATGTTGTATTTCAGACTGAGACCAAACACTCATGAGGAAACTGTTTACTGAAGAGGAGGAGGGACATTTTCCCATAGACTTCAACACAATGTCTCCTGATGCTCAGTAAATGGATGGAAGGTTTCAGGCTCGGACTGTTTCCTGATTCAACCAGGTAACTGGGTAAGTTTGACGCGGCTGAAGGCGACTCTTCACCTCAAACTCAGGAGGGGTGAGTTTAAGTGTTTCAGGCTTCGGCGGCCTGTTGACTCCACGCCACGCTCGCCTGCCTCTGACACCAACACCTGCCGGCCTGGAAACCCCCCCAGGTGTGTTTGACTTTAACTCGGCCTACACAAGGGGCCGTGTTTACTCTGCCTGCTGCTGCTTTTTATTTCTCCTTGATTTTTTTTGTTCTCTCTCTGAGTGTTGGAGATAAGAGCTGCAGCTGGGGGGTGATAATGGAGGAGGAGGTGGAAACATAAGGTGATGCAACACAAGACTTTAAAATCGGAGAGCTGCTGTGATGTAACTCAACGCCGACTCATCTCCAGAGAGGAAAAATGTCAAAATACAGAATTAGAATCTTTTCTCTGTTCGAGACAACAAAGAATCTGATCGGACCGGAGGGAATGAATGCATGCAGGACAAGTGAATGGGCACATTAATAAGTGTAGTCGTGGATGGGTGAGTGGATGGATGAACAGGTGATTGGATTGTTAGAAGGGTGGATGAATGGCTGAATGGCCAGGAAGTGAAGGGGCTGATGGGATTTTTAGTCATAACCCAACAGCTCAACTTGTGTAAAACAGAATGAGTATTTGTTAATGACACATTTCCACCTAAACAAAATAAAAGAAAACAAATGGTTTAAATTTGACTCATTACTGTTGTTGGTCTTTCATGTTTATGTGTGCGTGCGCAGGTAAACACAGATCAGTCATCCACACACACACACACGGTGTAGCGTTACTCCTGCACTGGCCTAACAGCATTACAGAGCAGTGGACGTCTGATTAAACCAGACAAATTGAATCACATCTTGTTGCTTTCGTGTCTGATAACAAGTTGTCTGACGTGAAGAGAAAAAACACAACAGCAGCACAAAGAAGCAAATATCACCGCTGACGGGAAGCAGAGCATCTGAGCCAGCAGGAGAGGACGTTAAAGGGACAATCTGTTACCGCTGTGCATGAATTAATGTCCGTTTTTCTTCCCTCTCCGCATTAATTCAAACTGCCCAGACAATAACTCAAAGCTTCATTTCCAGTTTTAGTGTGACTCCATTCAGTGAGATTAGATTCTCCATAAAAACCATCAGTATCATTTTCACCGCTCAGCAGTTTATCATGTAGGAAAAGGTAAGTTAGCATTTCACTGATCCTACCACAATGTTAGCCAACGACAGAAGCCACATTATGACGTCCAATAGTTCAAAAATCAACCGTCATTTTTCTAATTTGATGAATATGGAGTCATTTAAATTTCCCCTTCCACCTTTAAACTCTGATTATTGGAACATCTGAGGAAAACGCTGTGTAAGTGAAGATTTGGTTCTCAGCTCTGAAGTCATAGTTGATATTTTCTACACTTTGATTGGACAACGATCCCAGAAGAAGAACAGACAGTCGGCTTGTCGTCTCTTAGTGAGGGATTCCAACTAAAACGTGGGGAGGACCCGTCCTCTGGGGACCATGAACGTGGACGCTGGTTTGGAAAAGAAAAAATGACAGTCAACATCTCCAGGAGAAAAAACCAGATTCACCGAAAAACACCTGAGTGAATCTGACAGCTGCTGCTTTCACCCTCTGTCCTGTTTATTTCCCTGTGTGTGTCTGTGTGTGTGCGTCTGTGTGTGTCTCTGTGTGTCTGCGTGCGTTATCGGTAGCTCTTATCTACAGTCTGCTCCCCAGCTGGTCTACACCTGTCAGAGCCACCAGGAGGCGGGGGGGGGTCAGAGACTGATGGCCTTTGTGTGTTTGTGTAGTTATTGAAAGTGTGTGTTACAGAAAGAGGGAGAGATTGCTGGTGTGTGTGTGTGTGTGTGTGTGAGAGATAAAAGTGTTGACACTAAATGTTTCGATCCAGCTGCGAAAATCAACAATTTTACGTCCAAAAATCAAACAGAACAATCTCTGACTGTCTTCATAACAAACAACAACAACAACAAAAAGGAACGAAAATAAAGATTTGTTTAGTTGAAGTTAAGGACGAATAAACGAGTTCAGAGAAACAACAACTCATAACTGAATTCACTAAAACATCAAAACCAGCAAATAACAGGAAACGACATCGACGGCTGCATCATAAAAAGGAAGGAAGTGAAAAACAAACCGTCTATAAACCTGGGATGATTGAACTCTATGGGAAAATGGTATTTTCCACTTGACTACAGATGTCTCATCCAATCAGGATCCAGCAGGTCAGACCCCGCCCCTCACCGCTCAAACAAGATGGCCGACGGATGTTACGAAAACATCAACTGGGACGGCAAACTTTAACATCCGCTGCTTCATGACAACAATGACTGATTCAGTTAAAACTGCATTTGAATTATTTGACATTCATTTTAACGTTTAAATCACAAATGAGAGGATGTGGAATGTTGTAGCTGGAGTTAATGAATAAATGGTGAGATCTGGGAACATAACAAAAGTAAAAAGCCATTTAATGATTCAGAAGGCTCTTTAAAGACATCTGTCCTTCTTGAGAAGCCATTAAAAGGTTCATTTACTCTGCTTTGGAGGATGAAATGGATTAACTGGAACATTTAATAATCACTCAAATGCAAATTTATGAAGTAGTTTCCTGTTTAAATCAGCTGATTTGATTTCCCTGTTAGGTCGTGCAGTATCATGGGATTAAAACACGGTTCATTTTAGAGCCTCAATGTGGATCAGCGGGTAGATCCCGTACCGCAGAGGCTCGAGTCCGGTTCGTGGCCTCAGCTAAGAAAAGTCACTGCAGATTTATCTTTTAACTGTTTTAGGTTGTTAAAACAGCCAAAGAGGCAAAAAAAGAGAGATGAAAAAAACAAACAAACAGTTTCTCAGTTTGGTTTTTATTTATTTGTTTATTTTGGACATTTAGCAAAATACTGCAGAAACATCCAAAGCAGTATAAGAGCTAACGGTGACAAAGGAAGCAAAAAGGAAAATTAAATATAAATAGTCATGATTGCATTCAGTCATTATTCAAGAGCGGCTGATAAAACTCATTGATTGCTATAATGTCACTTGAACACACCGTCCTTACACTTTTCCCCCCAATACACATAAAAAAATAATAAAACAATTTGGCTACGTGGTGAAAAAACACAGCAATGGATCACAGATTTGACAACACAGAGCAATAATTTACACAAATAATTTAATAAATACATAAATAAATAGAAAAACAAATGAGTCAGATATACTGTATAGTGGTAATACAGAAGGCTCCGTAGAAAATGACCATCACATACGCAGCCAGTGATAAATAAGTGATAAAAAAACAAAAACAATCAGATCAGTTGATATTAAGGCAGTTTTACAGCAGGAGTTTCTAATCCAAAGGCATTACCGGCTACACTATTCTTACTCTGTTTGTTTTAGGCAACAGCTACTGATCCACGGATCCACAAGCTATGTTAAAGCTAATCAGAGTGATGATAAGGTCTGCTCAGGCCTGTGAATTTTGGGTTTTAAACGGCTACAGGTCGTCCCCTCTTAGGTCTAGAAGCTAATAGCACTTGTGCAGAGATGCTAGAAAAATAAATCAACAGTCTAACGCTTTTTAAGTGTTTGAAACGTGACGTCAAAGATCCTTTTGAAGGGTTTTAAGGAGTGGGATTTATAGGCCAGGGGGTTCAAACACACACCCAGAACCTGCTGAAGTGTTCTTTGAGCAAGGCACTGAACTCCTGCCTGCTGCAGGTGAGCGGCTGACCTCTGACCTTTTAAAAACGGGTGCATGTGAGTCTTCATTGTTATGTTTTGTGACATTTTCTTGAGTTACACAAACCTTTTGTTCCACACGCTCCAACAGGGAGGTAAAATGAAGCGAAGCTTTGTGGATTTTATTTTTCAATTTCAACAGAATAGATCGGCTCCCTGTTGGAGCTGAAAAGGTTTTTTGTTCTCTTGCAGGGTAACCCAAAGTCCAGAAACCAGGCTTGTCTGCAGTCCCGGATCAGCAGGCGGGGCGCAGCGGCATCTGCAGCAGGATGACCTGCCGGTTCTCGGACGGGTGGCATTTGTTGATGTGCCTGGTGAGTCCCGGGGAGCTGTAGAAGACGGCGGGGCAGTATTTGCAGGAGTAGACCTGTGAGGAGTGCAGCAGGCGGACGTGCCGCTCCTGGCTGCCTCTGCTGGTAAAGTTCTCCCCGCAGACCGGACACAGGTGGCAGGAGGACGAGCTCAGGTTGAGCGGGGCCGCGCTCTGCTCGCACGCCGGCGCGTCCTCGTCCTCCGCCGGCTTGGTGGAGTCGTGCTGCGCCGCCAGGTGTTTCCGCAGGTAGGCCTGGCGCTTAAACTTTTTCCCACAGTGACTGCAGTCGTACAGCCCCTCCTCCGAGCCGGACTCGGACGGTCCGGGACTGGGTGTGTCCCTGTCACTAGAATCCTTGGCTTCATCCGGAGCCGGTTTCCCGGAGGCGGCCACCTTGTCGGTGTCCGCGCTTTGCGCCCCGGAGGCTCCGCTCTGGGGCTTCGGTTTGTGCCACCGCCGGTGGGAGGCCAGGTTGGCCGGGCAGCTGAACACCTTGTCGCACTCGGGACACCTGTACTCGACCCGGACTATCCTGGAGCACTTGTGCTGAGCCAGAGCGAACGGGTCCGCGTACGCCTCCCGGCACAGCTGGCAGACGAACTCCCCCAGCGGGTTGTTGTCTCCCCGGGCCGGCTGCGGTCTGGGAGGCTTCTGGTCCGCCGGAGCCTCTTTAATCTTCAGCCCGAGGACCGGAGATGTGGTGACATCATCCTCAAAGTGCAGTTTCCGGATGGCTTTGGTTTTCTTGGATGGTGGTTTTCCTTTGCGCTCCGGGTCTCCGGACGGCCGCTTGGCCCCGGCCCCGGCCCCGGCCCCGGCCCCGGGGTGCGCCCCGGCGGATGCCGCGCTGGTGTCGGTGCGGCTGCTGTTGCTGGAGCCGATCTTCAGGTCCACCGGGGCGAAGAGGTGGTCCAGCGCGGTGAGCCCCGCCGCTGTGGGGAAGGACTCCGCGGAGACCGGCGACCCGAGGTTGAAGTGCCTCTCCAGGTAGGAGCGGTCGTGGTCCTGGCTGACGGGCCGGGTGGGGCTGTAGAGCGCCTGGTACACCGCCTCCGGGTTCCCGAACTGAACCGGCTTGGCGTCTTGCTCCGGGGCCGCAGCCGCCTCCCCGCAGCTGGGCGTCGGCGTCTGTGCGCGCACCGGGTCGGAGGAGCTCGGCGGCGGGGCGTCAGCCGCCGGCTGCTCCGGTTCCTCGTCGTCAGACCGGACCCGGTAGGACACCGGGTTGGTCTTCTTGTTCCTTTTCACCAAAAATCCTCTCGGCATGTCGGCGCTCTGCGCGGAGCTGAAGGCACTTTGGTAAAGAAATCCACTCTCAGCCTCTGGCGGACACAAACATCTGATGCCCCTCTCCGTGTTTGTCTCCTCCCGAGCAGCTTCACAACATAGCTGCACTCTTTTTAAGGCGACATGATGACATTGTTCCCGTGCCCCCTTGTTGCCTCATCCCTGACCAATCAGAAGGAGCCCTGGTCCCCTGTGGATTTGGGGAGTGGGTGTGGGAGGATGGAGAGGCTGCTGGAGGAGGAGGAGGAGGAGGAGGAGGAAGGGGGGTGCAGATTGCAAAGCAGATGTACCTGAGGGTTTTATTGTACACACACACACACACACACACACACACACACACACACACTCCTCCTCCTGCCCGTCTCGACCCGGGCACACGCCAGGAGCCTCCTGCTTTTACGGTCTGATGAGTTTGTATAGAAATCTACACGTGCCTCGGCTTTATGTGCTGGGGGGGCTCTGATTTGTCCACACAGGAGACATCCTCCCAACACCAAAGGACTGGAGGAGTGGGTTAGGGTTAGTTTTAACATCAGGAAGAGCTGGACACGTTTACAGACATCCAAACGTCCACCGGGCCGCGGACGTACGAACCCGTCATTCCGCGCATACATAATTAAAACAGAGGAGGTTTCCTGCTTTGCATCACAATGGACGCGCTTGTGCAAGCTGTAGACCCGCCGTGATTGAAAAGGAAATTGCACAGTTAAAAGGAAAAAATGGGGAGGGGGGGTTAATAGTTGGGGGCCCCCAGAAGCAATCTGGCCCCTAGATACCATCGGCGCGTGCTGTGCGTAATCAGAGCGCTCTTTCTGTCTCCGAAAGGGGCAAACAGATTAGCTCCGGGGGTAAAACCCGATTCCTGCACGTCCGAGCTGCCCCGGTCAGTCCACCGAGGGGGCTGACGGGAAATGACGTGGTCAGTTTCAGCTGAGCATCAGTTTGTACCGAGCTGATCGATTCCCATTGCTGGCAGAACAGGAAACATCGTCCTCCTCCAACATCTTAGTGCTCCACATTTGGGTTTTCTTTCCAAAATCGGTTCCCTTCGATGCATTAGTGAGTCCTGGAGGAACAAAGCAGCTTGATTTTTTAAAAATGTCCCATCAGTCTTCTTTCGACCAAGAACCAACCAAAAGATGAAATTTTTCTTGTTTTAAAGATACTGACTGCTTTGAGAATGCAGCTGGAGGATGTCACAAATGAAACATGAATATAAAGGTGAACATTCACTCAGAACCAAAACCAGCCCAGAGTGTTCTGCTTTAGGGGACGTTCGAAACCTGTTGCAGCTTCACAATGTTTCTGTTTATTTCATGCTCTCCAGTTTCCAGACAAACTGCCCAGCGCCCCTGGGAGAATTATATCCTTCTGTGAACGGTTTTATAAAAGCCCATCATGAACATTGTTCATTCAGCACAGAGGATACTGCAGGGCAACAACAACAACAACAACAACAACAACACAATGTAAGAACACAAAAGGAAGGTTACTGGAAATTGAAATATCATTGCATGATGGTATATGAAGTGGTGGCTGCCACAGAGGCACTGCAGGAGCGGCAGAGAAATGCATGAGCGGACTTTGGGCTCATCATGAAGACTAAAACCTGACTGTGTGTGTGTGTGTGTGTGTGTTGAGCTTGTGGGTTGTTTGCAGGACATATGTTGGTTGTGCGTGTGTGTGCGCAGTTATTTTCCTGACAGACTTCATTCAGCCTCATTAGCATACAGCTGTAGAGTGACACCCCGCTCCCTCCCCCACCTCTGAAAAAGCCACACATCCACTTTCATCTCCAGCAGCTCTGTGATTGGTCACGCTGCTGCAGAGTCACAGAGGTCAGAGGTCAGACTCCATTACAGTTGGCACATTAGGGAGGAGATGCTTCTCTCAGTGGAAATCCAAACAAATGTCAAACTGTCAAAATCCTATTTTGTTTACTTGAAATTTACATAAAAAAAATTATAATTTGATGTTTAAATTGCTCAATAAATCCAAATTTAAAGGACAAGTCTAAAAGCAGAGAGACAATATAGTTTTTTTTTTTTACTGATTTCACAGAGCTGTTGGATAATAAAGTAAAGATGAGGAGGAATAAGGCTGAAGGGAGAACACGGCTGTCAGATCAGGTTAGACTGTTCTGATGAGAAATCGTGAACGACTGTCGACTGCATTTGGCTCATCTGACCTGGTGGACACTCCGTTAACTCTTCGATGTCCATGTGGCGTCACAGCTGGCCCGGGCAGGAGAACATGGGCAGCAGGTTCCTGTTGTAGGTCAGAAACCTCACGGCGCGGCTTCTCACCGCAGCGCCAGTCTCAGTGTCTCCAAACCCGTCTGATCCGTCCACCGTCGCCTGCTGCCTCCACACATCGCCCTGCAGGGTAGTACACTGAACTTTACTTTGAACCTGGATGATTAAAATGATGTTTGTACACGTCCGTCCACACACACAGTCAGACAGGAGGACACACCTTTAGGCTGGGGGCTGTGATCTGCTGAAGCTCCTGCTCCAAGTCAGAGAATCTGTCGTGATAAACGGCCAAACAGGAACTCTGTCTGAAGAAGCTGCAGGAGAACACACACAGATCAGTCTGTTAGTGACCTAATCTGCTTTTGCCTCCTCACATTTCTGAGCATGAAGCTTCATCACCTCAGTGCTGATGGTGACGATGATGAAGGTTTATAGCTAAAGAATGTTTGAATGTGAATGTTTGACAGCACCAACGAGCTTGGAAAAGGTTGCTTTGATACAAGTGTGATCATCTGTCATGTCCCATTTCTCTTTTACTTTTCCTAGATGGTGGTCTGAGTCCAGTCCTGAGGTCTTCTCCTACCTCTGCAGGTCAGAATCCAGAACTCCATAATGAGGAAATTCAAATGATCTGGATGAACTGACCCTTTAAATAACGGCTAAAAATCAGCCAGTGCCTGAAGCAATCTGCCCCCAACCCCCCCAAACACACACACACAAGCTGTGCTGACTGAATAGCCCCCAGCCGCCACACGGTCAATCAATTATTTTAACGGCTCATGATGCTCCGTCAGCCTCCACAATGACTTTACAAGTCAGCTGAGCGAGTGGCGTAGCAAGAACTCGGCCTCTGCAGCGGGGAGGCTCCTGCTTTGTCTCGTCCTCCACCGGCTACAAAGACAGATTGGGGAGCTGCATAAACAGATTAGGAGGCAGGAGGGGGTGAAGGGTGAATGGGGTTTGCGGGGGGGACTCAATAGATGTCCATGTCTGGAGGTCATTTGTGTTGAAATCTCAGAAGCAGGTCACCTGCTGTTTGACAAACACACACACACACACACACTCCAACACACTAAAGTCACACCAACACACTCACAGAAGACACGAGGACAAAGGACAGTGAAGATCTAATCTCTCTCTTCTTCTGTGTCATCTGGACATGCAGGGTCATCAATCAGCCTGAAAACACTTCCTACCTTTTTAATTCTACCGCAAACTTTATGAAAACTACTTTTTGCCCCAAAACTTCTTTGTCGACCATCAATTTCATTTTAGCATCAAAATCAGATATCGGGGAACAACAGCAGCATGTTTTCTTTAACAATCCCTGATATAAACTGCAGAAATTTCATTATTCTGCACATGAAACACAATGCCACCGTGAAAAGTAACAATTTGGAGAAGCGTCTTTGTTGACAAACTAAAGACAGACATCTTGAGATCCAAACTGCTTATTTAAGCAGGTTGATTGAACAGGAAGTGTGTAATGTTTGTTTACCTCCTGAGTTTCTGAAGCTCAAACAAGAAGTTTTTTTCTTTTCTGATGAACAAATGTTCATATCTTCTGACCTGGTTTCTTCAGTTTCTTCGAATAAAGAGCAGATGCAGGAGTGCGGACACTTTGTCCAAAATGAATTATGATATGGCAAATAAAGTACTCCCTAACTTCTTTAGCTGAGGAGCATTTTCACTGGCGTACAAATAAAACATGATTACACTGCTGTGTGGAGTGTTTTTCTAAAATTGTGTGCGACTGTGTTTGTCCCACCTGTACAGGTCGTGGATCAGGCCCTGATGGTAGCGGGTCAACAGCTGGCCCAGCAGCTGCTGGTGCTTCCCATAGAGAGTCAAGTAATTGGAGACGGGGAGGGGCTTCAGAGAGAGGCAGGTGAGCGTCTCCACCAGCTCGTTGCAGTCCAGATGCAAACAGAAGTAGTTCCCCGTCTCCACTCGTCCCGTCACAATCTCTCCGTCCTGTAACTTTGAGGATGAACACACACAATGAAGCAGAATGGGAGTTCAGCCGAGGTCACTCAGCCTGGTGTTCGTGGTGCCTGGTGTCTGTTTGGGGGGAGGAGTCATTCTCATCCATCCTCCACAAATCCCCTTCAGTCCAAACATGAGCACATTATTGTAGCAGTTAACTTAATTTTTGTTATGTTGATTCAAGAAACGTGTCCATTGTAAGAGTCATTATTTCAGTGAGTGGATTTAAACAACAGGCCGAACTGCTGCATTGATCTCAGCTGTCAGTGAGAACAAAGCCAGACCCCTGATAAAATCAGAGCTGTGGGTCTGGAAACTGGAAGAGGGCACGAGGACGGGATTTCAAAACGGTGTCTTAATGTGTCCTGCTTTGGTAAATGATGTTAAAGGCCCTTCCTTCATGAAGATCACCTCTGCATGACCAGTTTAGACTGGAGTCCTTCACGTGACATGTCTATTAGCTAAAACTTCTAGAATGAATTTTTGATTCACTTTCATATGTTTCAGGATGTCCATCTCTAAGTCAGTCCCATTCAGGTCAGCAGATGTTGATGGGACGTCTCTGAAATCAGCTAATTGGCATAACAAACACTTTTGAATACTGAGGTAATTTTCTCTGCAGTTTTCCTTTTCCGTCCACACCAAAGCAACACATGAGGGCATATACATGTGTTGGTTAGTGACCCTGAAGCCACCATATAGGGTATAAATGGGGAACTCAGTGTATAAACACAGTCAACTCCTTCCTGTCTGTCTTCATTGTTCTGACTAATAAAAGCAATGAAGTCCCCCCCAAAAATTCTGCTTTTGAGCTGTTTTTTTTTTAATGCCTTCATATTTTTTTTTATCCCAAAGGAAGTTGTAATTAAAAAAAAAAAAAAAAAAAATCAGTCTACAACAGAAACAAACCATTGGTGCTGCTTTCAAGCAGAAGAGTAAAAAGCACAGATTCGTGTTGAAGGGTGAAAACATACATGTTTAACAGGCGGATCGGTCAGGTTGGTGGCAGAAGGTTTAGTCACGTGCAGGTAGTTCAGTCCACCTGGCAGCTTCCCACCTGTGGGAGGAAGGAAGCATGATGACACAGGAAGGTAGATGGTTTATATCAGAGAACATGAAGCCATCCGTTAAGGAAGAGGTGGGAGGTGGGTGTTCTCATCAGAGGAAATTATTCACATAGAATCTATCCGCTCCCTCTTGTGTTGTTGAGCATTTCAACACTGATACTAATCTGAACATACATTTCAGTGTTAGCATCCACCCACAGAGGAAAACAGAGCTGAGGCAATAACCTCATCTCTCTCTCTAATCACTGAAATCTGCCTGAAAAGTTCACGTGTGTTTCATCTCTGAGAAGGGTGAAACAGAGAGGCTGTTGTGGTTATATAATGTGCGGAGTGGCCTTGGTTACCCTGAACACACAGCAGCACAATACGGCATTGTCAGGCTGTGCTGTGGTTCGAGTGTCCGTCACAATAACCTCAGCGGTGGGCGTGCGGATAAAAGATTGGAAAATGTTTCAAAAAAGCATCATGAAAAAACATAGGCAGCATAAATTCTGTCAGATAAAAGCTGACGAAAACATGGGCAGACAGGAGGAGCGGGGGAGCGAGGTAAACTCACAAAACGTATGAACTGAGATCTGCTGTGAAGGAATTCTGTATTTACAATTAACTCTTGAGTCATGAGTTCTTATTGAAGTGAATACAGGAACAGGAGAACCAACAGAGAGATGAGTCAAGTCCTGAATAAACAGAAAGCTGGATCAATCAACTGAATTGTTGGTGTAAAAGATGAATAGCTGCGTAGAAGACATCTTGTTCTAAATAAATTACCAGCTAGCTGCCTCTGTGCAGAAGGTCTATAAGACACTGATCTGTGGCGTAATGTAGAATCTATCTGTGTATCTATGTGTTTCATTAAAGCTTCCCTATCTGGAAACTCCGAATCACACCGGTGGATCCTGTGTGGCCCAAACTATCCCAGGAGTCATCTCATGACAGTCCAAGCATCAGCAGAGAGCCTTTAGCTTCAGTTAATGGTACAACTGTTAGAACCTCTGGTGTTTGTGGAAAAGGAATTATGGGTTGTCAAGGTTGCCAGGCAACCTGTAAAATGAAAACAGCTGATGGTGTAAAGCACGGTGGTAGAGTGGGTTGGAACAGCATCAGATCTGAGTATTGTGTTAGAGACAATTAAGTTTATTTTCAGCCGTCTGACCTTGTATCTTGGCCTGTTTGTACAGAGGAACCAGACGGTCCATGTCAGGTGTGGGCGTGTCAGGAGGCTCCAGTGTCGGGTCAAACAGCATCAGCATCGTGGCGGCCAGCTCCTGGCCCACTTCTTTGGAGTTGAAGTGACCATGCGACCACTCGTCCGTGTGGTAGCGACGAGAGAACTTAGTGAGCGGACCAGCACCGTAGATGGCCGGGTCACTGGTGTGGAAGGTGGCGTCTATGACAAGTCTGCTGTCGAAGACCAGGAAGGAGTCGTTGATGCTCCTGAAGGCATCGTAGTCTACGCTTTTAGTGGAAAGGTTGATGAACACCTGAGGGGGAAATAAAAGATTTGTAGTACTTAAATGAGTAAATCTCATTTTGTGTCTCATGATGTTTGTGTTGCCTTTGTTCAGTTTTTGTCTACAACCACACGTTTTGTGTGTCTTTGCGTCTCTTTTTGGTTATTTCTAATGTAGTTGTTCATGAAAACATTAATATAACAGAGGGACAGCAGACAGACTCCATTCTAGAATGGAGTCTGGAAAATCCCAGAAACCCAAACATTACCAGGCAGCAGAATCCTTCACTGCCGGCAACAATGAAAATGGGAATACATCAGAAATCATTTTGTGCTTGACAAACGCAGGCTGCTTCCAGGAGGAAAATTAACATCCAACCAACAGCCATGAAGCTGGTGAAGCTCCAGCAGGCGCCTTGGCCACTCAGCCGCCATTGTTTGGAGAGCTCTCTTTTGTAGAAACTCATAACTGTTTGGGTAAACCTACGCCACACTGCAGATGGAGAGGCTCCACATCGGTGGTGAACGACACAGACGTGAGGGGATCGGGGTGTTCGCCGTTGTTCATGTGAGCCAGCAGGCAGTTGCGGTGAACTTGGACCTCAGCCTTCTCCAAGGCTGTCATCACGGCTTTCTCCACAGCAGGGTCGCTGAAGCAGGAGACGCCAGGTTCGGGAGGTGGGAGGACGAGGTGGATACGGGAGCTGGAGATGCCGAGGTCGAGCAGAGTCTCCACTGTTGTGTAGACATCAATGTTGTTTCCATACACAATGGCGTCATCTGGCGAACAGCGAGACACAAACAGATCTGTGTTTCCCCAAAACTCAGAATCAGACCAACAACAGCTAATTAAATATTTTTCATTCAACAAAAACTCACTTTAAGAGGGGATTAAAAAAAAAAAAACAACCAACACACATTGAATTTAGCTTATTTTGTAGATAAAAATACTCTAAACCAGAATAACCAAAGACGAGTTGTACACAATGCACAGACAAATCACTTTACACAACAAGCTGCACAAGCTTCTTTAGAAAGACTGAGTGTATGTGCTGCTGGTCAATCATTTTGTGCAGCCTGAAGGGCTGCCATTCCAGAGGTCTATAAAACAAAGACAACATATGCTCAGATTTAATGACCATGAAGTCATAGTGTACTGTACGCTATACTAAATTACCCAAAAGAGATTGGTTTATCTCGAGAGCCATTAGGTCCTGTGTGCAGAGGCATGCCTTAAACCCATTCAGATATAACCTAACCATACACCTCCATGTGGTCTGGGATTATAAATTAGGACTGGGTTCTATATTAATACAGTGAAAATATCAAAATGTTTCAGCCAATCCGAGGACCCAGATCCACGTTCATCATCTTATGGCTATCAACACAGCAAATAAAACGCTGGAGAAGTTATAAACCGGAACTTTTAAGAACGAGGCAGCAACATTCCTTTGTCAACTGTTTTCTGACTGTTTAACATTTTTGAATAACCATTTACTATGTTAAGGTGATGATTTGACCTTTACAATAGGGCATTCCTCGTGAGAAAAAGCAGAAATAAATAAAAAACATAAAACGAGAACATCGGTCCGTGTCTCTGTCCGTGGTGCTGAATGAGAAGAGCTGCTGCTGAACCATCGAGGCCTCCGGAGGGCAGAACTTCTCCTCCGATCAGCAGAGCCTCATCCCCAGGCTCGTTTATACCACGCCGGCAGCAGCGGGAAATCAAAGGTTACAAAGATGTTATTTCTTACTTCCTGTTTTCTTTGACAAATGTTCTGTTTACTCCTGTCTGTCTGATAAAAACCACAGTGAGCAGCTGTTTGGGCAAATGGCTGGGACTTAACCAATAACATATTTCTGAGCTACAGAAACTGGAAAACAGGAATAACTGCTGTGCTTCAGTCTTGTGCTAAAAATTTACATGCACTCTGTTTCCTCATGTTCCTATTAAGATATGGAAATAAACATGGTATCTGCTGGAGTCTGCCATTGCAATTTGCATTTATTAACGGTGTCCCTTTATGACTAGGATCAACTAATTAGTATGTATAAAAGGCTCACTCTGGAGATCATTGCACAATTCCTTCAGAGAGCAGATTAATTTTGCTTAATGACACCGTGTGTTTTTTCCTGCTCTGAAAAGCCTGGCTCTCAGAAAGTGATATGATAATGGAAAGTGGAAGAGAAGAGGCCAACCTGATTCACTGAGATGAAAGATTTCTCTGCAGCTAATTAGCTGCTAATTATACCGGGGCACTTCAGTGGTGACTGGCTGAGTAATGACATACTACTGCAGATTAATTTTAGGTTCTTTGTGTGTTTTTGTGTGTGTGTAGGTGGCATACACTAACCCTCCAGCTCCACAAAGTTGGCGGACAGCCAGCGGCGAGCAGCCATGCAGTCGTAGAGGTCGTTGAGGGTGAAGAGGTTGGAGGGGACGGGCCCACTGTACCTGCGGTGAACTGACCGAGACTGCAGCTTGCTATTAGAGACTGTCTGGCTCAGATCCACACCGGAGGGGCAGGGAACCTACAGCATCACAGGAGACAGCTCCATCAGATATGTTTCACAGCAAACACTTCAGTCAACAGAGTTACGTCGGCACCTAAAAGAGTTCAGAGTTAAGTTGGTATGTGGATTCAATCGCAGAAAGAAAGTGAATATAAACTTTGTGTTTACATACACACATCAGAGCAGCTCTGTGTTCTTTCTTATTTAATCTATTATTAGTTATTTGTGTTTAAATAAAGAATGAAATGATACAGATGATGATTTCATCAGGAAAATGTCTGAGCTGGTGTAAAACGCTGTGATGTGACTTGAGCTGGTCTCACCTGGTACTGCAGACCTGTGCAGAGGATGAGGTGGTCGTAGGCCACCCTCTTACCGCCAGAGACCCGGACGTGTTTGGACTTCCTGTTGATGCCCACCATCTTCCCGGTCACCACATTGGTAGAGAAATGAAGGGGGAGCTGGGCCAAGTTTCTGCTGCTGTAGGCATGACTGTGGGGAACAAAACACAGCGAGACAGACGCTGAAATCTGTTGAAGTCGGGCAAATGCAACGTTTATGTCCAGATTGTCATCAAATGCCTCTTGTCACCGATGACCATGCTTCTTTGTCAATGAATAAAGCACATTATGTTTACATGCTTAAATATTTTTAGCCCCACTATCATGAAGTCCAGACAGTGTTTCTTCCTGTGTTGTTGTGTTGTTGATGTTGTTTGACATTCCATCATGTTTCTCCATTAGATTTGTGTTGAAAGACTCCAGGAGCAGAGGACCGGTCCAGCTCAGAGGACGCCATGCTGCCCATTTACATCAGAACACTAGACTTCATGTAAGTATAAATACCTGCAATGTATTATTAGATACAAACAAAAGATTTTTAATCTCTGCATCTGTCTAACTTTCTCACCTTGAGGACAGAAATCCAACATCCTCATGGTTGTAGTTGCCGGGGAAACCATGTGTGGAGATAAGAGTCAGGTTGTTGAATCTCAGGTGAGGGCTTCAACGGAATAAACAGCAAAGGAAACAAACATTAGTGCTTTCCACAGTGAACACCAACAGGACAGTGTGAGAGGAATGTTTCTCTGGGGACGGATGATTTATCATTTCTGCCTCGACTTCATTCTTCATCCACAGACAAGTAAGAACTTTTAGAAAGCCTGACAAAGGCCAGCTAGTGTCAAGAGGAGGAGGAAGAATAATCAAAACTCTTAAATTTGCAGTTATGTCCCTTTATGTGTGAGACAAACCATCCTTGCACACAAAGCTAAGTCCTTGCTCTTGTTAGCGATCAGCTGCTGCTTTAGGGAGATCAAGGATTGGTTCCTAACCCTCTTCATACTATCAGAACAATGCATCCTTGGCAGACTTCTTTTCACTGAACCACTGCCGGTTGTTCAACATATTCTTTAGAGTTAGTGCTGAGTATTTGTGGAGGTGGAGAGAACGTGGCATTACAAAGCATGTGCAAAGTAGAAAACAAGGTTTATGTGGAGAGAAGCATTGTGGTTCATCCACTCAGAAGATTTGACTCATTCAGGATAATTAGATCCTTGTGGTTGTGTACTCGCTCACTTGAATATTTGATTGCACATTCGGCAGCGTTACACCTTTAGACCTTTTCCACAATATGATCATCCATAACATTATGTCCACCTGCCTAATACTGCGGAGGCTGATGATGCCAAAACAGTCCTGATTCTGGAGGTCTGGACTCCTCTAGACCTCTGAAGATTTAAGTCCTGGAGGTTTTGAGTTGGAGACTGGATCTGAACTTGTTGGTCCAGCTCATCCCACAGATGCTGGACTGGACTGATATCTGGGAGATTTTGAGCTAAATCAAAACCTTTAAGAGTGAATGAAGTTGGAGGCCTTAGAACAGCAGCTGATAAACTGATCGGTGGCACCGCTCTGTGTTCTGTAATCTAGATAAGTGGTTTGTCTCCTGTTAGAATGGTTTGAGTGGGTGTCCCAGATGGATTCATCGTTTCTTCCTGTCGCCATCTGTAGAATTCAGGATGAATAAAGTCCTCTGTCTTAAGTACCACCTCTCAGATATTGTTCAGTTTGCGGAAAAATCCTGACATGCCTTCCTGCCTCTGGTGTCTTTTTACTGCCCACATAAAAAAAAAAAAAAAAAAAAAAAAAAAAAAAAAACAACCCAAAACTGTTGTGATGCAAATGACCTCCTTTGTGGTCGCCTTCAGGACATTATACAGCTGATAAGGGCAGCTCCAGCTCCTGCCTTCGGTGAATAGCGGAGTGTGTGCCTCGCAGTGTCCAGCTTTATCACACCAGTGCCTCTGATCACCTCCTGTACTGTTCTTATCGGAGCTTCCTGCTAAATTAAAGCCCACCAGCAGGGATCTCAACATCAGACACTGGTGAATGTCACACACTGGTAATAATATGGCTGTCAATTTATCTGGTGGCACTTCAAACTAGTCTGGTTTCTTATTCTCCGAATAAATTGTAAATAAAAACTTCCATCTGTTTAATTTTTCAGTTAGAATTTCTCATTTAGTTTAATCCAGGAGGAGAAAACCTAAAAGTTATTCAGCTTCCACTGAAAATCACACAGCTGCTTCATCATTAAAGCTGCTCATTTCTTCTCTAATCAATGAATTGACTAATTGTGCCTTTAAAAAAAAAAAAAAAAAAAAAAAATATATCATACTACAATGTGAACATTTGACCGTGGATTTAAATCTGTACATTCATTACAAATGTTTACAGATTAAATAAGATGCAACAGTCTTCAG
Organism: Echeneis naucrates; assembly: GCF_900963305.1. Classification (NCBI taxonomy): domain Eukaryota; kingdom Metazoa; phylum Chordata; class Actinopteri; order Carangiformes; family Echeneidae; genus Echeneis; species Echeneis naucrates. Next base: position 744,974 of record NC_042534.1, read on the forward strand.
TTTGGTCTCATCAAGGTTTGAGCCTCCATTTTGAAAGGAAGATGCAAATAGCATCAATAATTATGATCGGAACAAACACCAGACAATGGCTGCAGTCAAACTTTCCTTGTTAATCTGTGCCAGAAGGTGGATTTATGGTGCAGCACTGAGGCATTAAGGCCAATTATTGGTGTCTGGATGCGACTGAATCAGTGGCTCTGGATTTGCTCCGTTATCAGCCGGTGACAGACGGCCGCGGTGACCCTGTAGCCTGACCGCGGCGAGCAGAGGGCCGAGCCGCCGCAGAGCTCTTTATCTGTCTGACCCCGTGCCTGTCAGTAATGGAGGTGGGAAGGGGGGCTGGTGCTGGTGCTGCTGGGCTGGATTCAATGAGCACATGCAAAGCCATGTTGGGGGCGGGTGGTGGGGGTTGGACGTTTGGGCAGGGCTGATAAGGGGGGCCCCTGCAGGCCGAAAATGACCCATCATTCACCCTCTCAATGTGCCGCCGCCTCACCATTAGTTCAGCAGACACTAACTGTCTCATTAGTCAACTCATTAGTGACAGCAAACACAGATCGCCGCAGCAGATCCCTGACAGGGGGAAACAGTAGAGTGGCTAATTAATGGGGGGGGGCCAGCGCTGGCCCTCCTGAATGCCAGGCCTCAGACAGCTGCCTGCGCCCACCCCACCACCGGTGCCATGCCAGCTTCAGCAGCTCTGTGAGCTGTGAAATCTCACTTGCACAAAACAACAGCGCTGGTTGCCTGGCAGCTATCGGCGGGTTCTGAATCAGCAGCCCCACGCCTCTTATTATTTGCTGGAGCAGTTAATCTCACAAAGCGGGGACGGAGGCACACATGTAAGACGTCCGACCTGGAGTCAAGTGACATTTCCAGAGATTGGATTCCTGGAATAAAAGCCGATAAAAAATGAAAGAGAAGCCTTAGTGCGGGACTGCCCTCCTTGGGCTCAGGCTTTCTGGGGACAGCATTTCTCTTCAGACACAATCAGTGATAAACCGGATCATGTGAATATTTTTTCATTATACCTGCTGCCAGCTGTACATCATAATTCCTGAATCTTCTCAGTGCTGTTTATAAGAGATGCCTTTTTAGTGTGAACCTATTCTTCTGTGTTTGCTGGCAGACATATTCATAAAAGTGGACTCAGAGACTGGAAATATGCACTGAGATAATTCTGCTTTTGGTGACACTACAGTGATTTTGTTGACTCATCTAAAAGAAAAATATTAGACTATCATCAACCTTTCAGTCATCATGTGCGCTCATGGCCTTTGTTTACTGTGGTTACTGTGGTGCACGCAATTTTCATAAAATTAACAGATGATTAAAAAAAATCTATAACCTTGAATTAGGGCTGCACAATATAATTGAACTAAATATGATCAAGTGTAAAATAAAAACCAACCCACTAATATTTTACAGAGGGAACATTCATTTTTTCCACGACCAAAATAACAAAGATCACACTATTTTATTTGTAAAATAACTGAAATATAATATTAATATAATATTTTGGGAACTAGTTTCACCAGCGGATTAATCCAGATTTGCACTGGTGAATGTGGGGCAGCAGGAGGGTCTTTGGGGACGGAGTCAAAATAACCTACAACAATGGAGCTTTAAGCAGGATCAGATACACTGTACTTGTATTTTGGATTAAGTCATTGTTTCTTCTGGTCTTCTCATCAGATTACTTGACAAGTGGAAATGCAGACGGGGCCTCATATTTTAACCAAATTACAAACTAAGTGAAAATATTCAACTCCAACACAGAAGAACTGGCTGTTCTGAGTAAATAATGAAGCTGCCATGTTTAGTCTGCTCCGTCCGAGATGGGAACTTGGCGACGACGTGCTACATACACAATGCACAGATGGTTGGAGGTGTGTGTGTGGGGTGTGTGGGAGGTGGGGCTTAATGGGGCCTGACAACAAATTTTGCCCCGGGGCTCCCTAACAGGTTAATCTTTCCATGTTAAATCCAGCAGAGGGAACAGTGACATTATCTGCCAGTGCATACATACACAATCAACTGCACTTGGATTTAGCTCATTCTGGGGTGAACTCACCAGAGGGACAACACCTCCAGGAAGGATAAACCTGTGTCCGATGCCCCCACCACCACAATCCTGGCATTAACGGTGACCTTTGGCTCCATGGTTAACTTTCTGCTGATGAGGTTGAGAGCAAACGGAGCCTGAGAGAAAGAGAGAGAAGTCAGTTGGTCAAATTTCTGGCTTTTATTTTAACCTGGAGGGTGTGCCTCTTTCCCAGAAAGCCTGGTGCCATTTTCTGAAAATTAAATAATCACCAAATGCATGTAACCATAATTATTAATCCACTAAAAGCATTACATGATGATGTGCCTAATTTTTCTCCCCATTTGAATTTTTACGGGATGAAGCAGAGACCAGCTCTCATAAAGGCACTTAGTCAACCTGCTGAAGAGACCAACCTCTCAGTGAAAAGCCTTTACATCCTGCAAGCATTAAAACGAGGTCTCTGTCAAACCTTACAATTTGAAAGTCTGCAGAGTGAAAATTACTGGAATCCAACAAGCAGCCTTTTTGCAGGTGGTTACCAAATTCCGTTTTGCCAGTGCTCTTTAGAGAAGTGGGAACAGATCAGCTAGGCTTCATTAAAATGAGCCACTCCAGTGACTGAAGGGAAGAACACCTTCAATCCGTCATTGCAACTCAAGATTTTGTTCTATTGTGAATTCAGCTATTGGATACCCCCAGAAACTGTAGCTTTTGAATTTCTTTGTTGGACAGAGAGGTTTCTAAGAAGTTTTATTTTTGAATGGGTGAATGTGTGAAAGTGTTCAATCCAATGTAACGTTGACCCACCCGTTCACTTCAACCCCCTGTGTTGCTTTGCATCGTCAGGCGTTTCCCACATGAGCATTACAGACTGGCTTCAGTTGAAAGCAGAAAAGTTTCAGCTCCCTTGGTTAGCCAATATTTACATTTCAAAGTTTTTTTGTGTGTCTGTGTCTGAAACGTCTGCTTGGGTATTAAAATTTTGTTTGTTCTGCATCCATAAAAATAGCAAATTCAATAACGGCAGCTTCACACTGTACTGAGATGGAAACACTGGGCTGGCCATGTGACCTGACAGTTAAGGAACACTTTTCCACAACAATTACAAAAGAGTCCCGCAGGAATTACTAGAACACACTGTTCTCATTTCCCAATTCCTCCACCGCCAAGCATGCCTGGTCCTCGCCCAGTGATCTGAGGCAGCTAATGGCTCCTTCATCATGTATAATTAGGCAGATCGGCCCCACAATGCACCTTGCTGGATCAAAAATAGGACCAAGCAGGAAAAAAAGGGGAAACCTGAGGGTGGAATTAACCTTTGTGTAATATTCTCATAATTTCAATGAGGGCCTGTGCACTCAACATCTGTGACATACAGAGATGTTCTGGCTCTGGGTTTGACTACAGCCACAAAATAACGGATTGTTTAGTAATGTGTGTATGAAGGCAAAAGAAATAAATCATCATTATTACATTTAAAAGTCGCACTGAAACAAAAGCAGCCTTAGAGAAGACTTGTACACCAAAATTATCTGATGATTAGAATTCTAAATCTACTTTCAAGAAATAATCAAGAAAGGACGTTTGGTCAACGAGTTTCAGGTGATGCTTTTGTTTCTGGCTATCTAAAGAAGAGGGGAAGAAAAAAAACAAATAAACAAAAAAAAGTTAACTCATTAGCACAAAAGCAAAATCGCCATTTCAGCAAAGTTGGAACTTAAATTTTTCATTGACATTTATGATACAAATGACTCTGACTTCAAGTGTTTGTTGTTGCCTATTACATGCCAACATGCATCCATCTGAATCCTGCTGGAATTATCCAGATGAGGTCATCTGGAGAACAAAGCCCCCGCCTCCCTCCGTCTCATCTGCATGTACAGAGGAGCAGGTGCAGCAGCTCTTATCACGCCGGAGATGCTTCACCTTTCCTACACATTCAATGACCACGGCTCTGTTTAACATGATCCCGTATTGACAGAGGGGGAACAGGTGCTTTAAATTGGATTAATCTTCCCACGGCTGACATCAGCAGGCAGAGACAAAGCTCTTATCTGGAGCGTAGCCTGGAAATCATGACCACTGTGTTACCAAGGGGAAAGGGGTGGGGTGATGGAGGGAAATTAACATCCGAGTGTGCACAGCGATACCTCAGGTGTAGAAGAGCACTGCCATACAGGTAAATGTTTGAAGTAAAATTTAAATAAATCAGAGCCCCATTATGATCAGCCTGGAACACATGACTCAGTGAAATTTCATTATTCTTATTTTCAGTTATTTGTTGCATCAAGGTCCATATTTAAACTTCTCTAGCGTTTAACAAAATACTCCTCTCTCTGGAGTTCCAGGAACAACAGTAAAGCTGCAGCACTTCATTCTTAAATTCACATGGAGGTCTGTCTGTTTAGACTGCATGGACTAAAATCAACATTCTGAAGGTATATGTTAAAGTGACACTGTGCTGAGAAAATATTTTGTGGTACCAAATACAGTTTTATAAATGCACACATAAAAGCTTCATTAACTTGGTTGCACAGTGTGTTCAATCATATCTGAAGTAGAAAACCTGTAAATTGTTTTAAAAATATAGAATGTCAAAGAAAGATTCTTATTCTACTGAGTTAATGTGAAGAGAATGAGTTATTCTTCAGCATATTTACATTTTCAGATATTGTCTATAGGAGACCTTTAGTAATTCTGCAGTACTCAGTGAAACAGAAGGACGAAGAAGCCAGGGATACTCTAAACTAAACAAACTAACACTTGAACCAACAAATCCCTTTCATCACTTATACCTCAAGTAGCACAGCAAGTCCTTTGTGCTTACAAAAAAACATAAAACTCTAGATTAATTTTATGTTAAAGCCTTGTGTTCATTCCATCAAACTGTCTCACATCTGTGATGGACTTTTCCTTTGCATCTCGAGTGAATCGTATATATTCAAGCTTTTCCCTTTAGAAACAGTGCTGCCTAGTGGTCACACCAACACCCTGCAGCGCGGCCCCCACCTAATATACATTCCCTGGCAGGCTGCTTCCTGTCAGCCAGCTGCTGCTGGGCCCACCTGGTCCTCTGTGATCCTCCTGGATGGGGCGTTGGTGCCAAGCTCCTCCAGCGGGTAGATGATCTGACGTCGGGGGTGCACGGGAACCGCACAGTTGAGGATGAAATCCAGATGGTGGACGCAGGAATTCTGGGTGCAGAAGAAGAGGGCACACTGTCAGCAAACTACTGGAGGGAACTTCCCTTCAGAGGTTAAACAGTATCAGTGAGGGGGGGCTCGGGAGGCAAAGTGATAATGAGCTCCGGTGAAAAGGTTAGATGACGCTGATTAGCCAAAACTCATCCAGCTGCATGAGCAGAGCTCATTCTGTGATTCTCTTCTGCCATTATTCTATTTACAAATCCTCTCCCAGCCTGGTGCTTGTTTGTAGAAGATAATTAGCTGAGGAAGTGGAAGCTTCTACACGTTGAGGAAATGTCTTATTATGGTGTGGAGAGGTGGAGCTGGCAGCACTGTCGGCACCTGCTGCCCTAACCCCGGGGACAGCAGCCTGCTGAGGGACACACTCTGCAAAAAGTGCCCCATTTAAAGCTCCAACATTTTTTGCATGGAAAAATCCATCTGTTCATTCATCTGAGCTCGTAGAGCTGCACAAATAAAATTACTTGCAAAATGAGAGGCAGGAATATGCTTTCTTTACAGATTTCATTTTCCACTGTCAAAAATTAAAACGGAGATTTGGTGGAATCCACAATAGCCCGAATAAGACTGTAGCTACGAGAGAAAGAGCATCACATTATATCTTTAAAAAAAAAAAAATAAAATAACCCAAAAAGAACAACAAGATGTTTTTCAATCTAGCCCTATTAAACCTATTAGGTGTCTTTTTTCACCAAAAGCAATCGTTCTTCCGTTCTCCCTTCAGTAGAAATTTCTGCAGGCTTTCAAACAGGTCTGTCACTTGAATACTGTCAACTATTCATTTCATCTCTAAACTTTAAATGATCATAAATTTAACTATGCATAAAATAAAAATATTATTCAGTATTTTCCCTCTGCCTTTTTTCTTAAGTTGTTCACTTTATCAAGTGACAGATTTGACTTTAAATGTCTTGTTGTTGGGGATATTTTTTGCAGCGTATGAACTGAGGCTCATTACACTAATGACAATGTGCATCTGAGTAGACATGCACTTGGGCTGGAACGGGCCCGGCGATGGAGGGCCAGTAAGGGCCTGAAAGTCCCTGTGCACCCACCTCCTGGCTGCTATAGTTGGGGTAGACTCTGTGGTGCAGGCAGGATCTGTGTGCCAGCCGGAGGGCCTCCTTAAACAAGTGTCTGCTGAAGTGCTGGAAGGAAGGTCTAAGGACGAAGTGGCGGATCTGAGCGTGCTCCTCGTAGCGGTGATGGCTGAAGTAGATGAAGTTCTCGATGTTGTAGTGGGCACGGATATACTCTACATCCTGACGGAGACAGACTCGGGTCATGTTCTGTGTGCACTGACATTTCCATGACACGTATTTGGATTTCAAATTTATCCATTTTCATTTTATTATAATCACCATCTGATCACAGCAGCTTGCTGTATTTTTTTTTTTTTATTTAAGTCCCATCCATATGTAATGTGAATTGTGTCACACACCAATAGATGTTTAATTAAAAAATAAATAAATAAATAAATAAAAAAATTCTGAAAGAGTGAATTACAGAAATATTTTCTTGGCTTCAACAAAATTTATCCCTGAGATCATTTTGGATGCATAATTTAGTGAATAAATGTTTTACAAATTAATATTCAGAAGACAAAAGAGCAAATTAAGGAACTGAAGTGGGCTTGGAAATCATTTAAAATTTAAATTATAATATATACTTATGCATACATGTTTTAGTGCAATATTAAAAGACCAACAGATCACAAAAACTGGAGAATTAAAACTAAACAGCTGCTTAACAACATGAATGTTCAATTGTTAAATTTTTTTTAAAATTATTAATACTGTTAGTAGGCATCTTGTATTGGTCCAAAGCCAAATTTGGATCATTTGAGTTGAAAGTTGAGAGTTGAAAACGAATGAATAATTTGAACATTAAAGATGAAAGTGAATAAATGATCTGATACCAAACAAGGTGGAAAATGTAAATTTCTGAACTTTAAAGCCACATCAAGTGTAAAATTGCGACAAATTAAAAACTCAAAATAAAATACAGATTTTGCAGTGAAGAAATTTAGTGGCATTATTCTGAAATCTTAAAGTTCATAAAGACATCACCAAGAAAACTACCTGCTCATCACTAATGATCAGGATCCCAACAGCCCGACCGTCCACCTGAGCCACAAAGGCCTGCAGTGGCACCCCATCCTACGGAGACAGGACAAAAAAAACAAAAAAACAATAACACATTTATTTACATTTGTGTATCCAACTGAACGAGAGCAGTGTGAATGCACCTTCTGAGCTGAGTCCAGTGCCATGAATACACATGAAGTGGCTGCATTCTCATTTGAGAAGTAATTATCAGTGTTGGAGCTGCAGCAGTGACAGCTGGGGTGTCAGTCAGAGGAAAAATCTCTGTTCAACTGAATTCTCACCAATCTGCTCCCTGGCAAAAGTGTGATACTCCTCTTTATTCCAAAACAATCATCATTATACCGGCTCCAGTCACACTCCATGGTCCAAAACAATCATCATGTCATTTCAAAGTTAAAGGGCATTAATTAGAATTACAACCCTGATATTTTCTCTATTGACAGTTTCAATTCTGTCCACTGAAAAACAGGTTAAATTACTGCAACATCTTTCACGTTTCTATATTTTTGCAGTGATGGGTTTCAGCTGCAGTTGCTGAAAGTTAATAGATGAGTGAGCAAATGAAAAGTGTATTAGAAACAAAAAAGGAGAAGAAGCCATATTTTATGGAGCAGGCAGAGCAAATGTGCGTTACCACTCAGCTGACCTGTCAACACAGGAGGACTGTGGCGTTCTTCACTTTGTTGCTCATTTTTATGATAAATGGAGAAAAAACTATTCTGAAGTACGTTATATGTGAACTGATCATTTAATTGAACTTTGCTGAATTTGAAAAATTGAAACGAAAAAATTTGTGTTGGTGCAAGTGTGGTGACGGACTGTATCACTGCGGGTGTTGAAGAAACAGTCGAGGTCCTGCAGCAGGGTCTCGTGCAGTCTCAGACCCTTGACCAGATCAGAGACAGCGGGCTGGTCTGCAGCCACAGCAGGCCTCACATCCACAGACCTGCAAGAACAACCATCAGCACAGAGTATTAAGAAAAAAAAGAAATGGACTTCTACATTATATAGAGTAAAAATATCAGTATTGTAGATGGTCCAGGTTTTGAAATAAATAAATATTTTTTCCCATTAAAAGCAGATGTCCAGCTCATACCAAACTTAAATATTGTTGACTAGTTAAAGCATCTCTAACATTCAGTCTTTTTGATGCAGCCTCTTCTAAAGAGGCTCTTTGATTTGCTCCTTCTCAACATCTGGCAGAGAACAGGTGGACCGGGATGGTTAAATGAGAAATGGGAACAGGTGTGTGAGGAAGCTCACACTCCTGAAACACATGGCAGAGACTGAGGACATCTAGAGGACATCTGTAGAATGACAGACCTCATCCCATTGTGGCAGAACATGTAGAGTTCGCAGAGCGGTGAGCTGGTGGGCCGGGCTGGTACCCTCAGGAAGCTCTGCAGCAACGGAAACTCCGGGCAAGAAGTGGGCACTGTGATGGTGCAGAAATTCAGGTCCTAACAGAAATGAGGGCAATCAACACCAACAGATGGACTTGACTGAACATATGTTCTCTATGAACTGAGGAAAGTTAAACTTCATGAAAGTCATTTTAATGAACTTAATATCAAATTTCAAATAACAAATTGATCAGCCATAACTGCTGCCTAATAAACCCACCAACTGACAGGTATCCATGGCAACTAGCCCGTCGGTACTGTACTACTGACTTCTGATTCAGTGGTCACTGCATACAGGCTGTCTACCTGACAGATGAACTAAACCTTTTGGTCAGGTAGACAGCATCAGCCTGTGACGAGGCTTCAACCTCACACAGCAACGATACTCACGGGGAAAAGTTTGAATACGTATGGAATAAAGTCCACTGATCTGGAAGAGAAGAAGAAGGAGTGAGAACATGCGTCTGCGCCAGTTTCAGATTCAAAGCCAAGTTGGTGATCATTGTGGCGGAACAACTGGCCCAGCAATATGCCCACTGCTTCCAGCTCAACTTCTCGCCATCGACGCGCTGTCACTTTAAGCGCAGCTCTCATTAATAACATGCTCACTCTCGGCAGGAAGCGAATGGGCTCCATATTCAGTAACAGCTGGGAGGTGGTGGTGATGGAGAGAGCAGCTCAGCGGGAGCCAACTAACAGTCACTCTCCCTGCTTTAACGCGGCATATGACTGATATGAGGCTGGACGGCTGCCACCAGAGCTGCAGGAGTGAAATGGACCAAACTAAGAAAACCTGAAAACTTTTCAGATATGTTCCCAGATGGAAACATATTTCTAGGCCTGTGAATTACATGGTATAAATTTTGGAGGAGTATTTATTCGGTGAAGTTGCCAGTGCCAGAGCAGCGGCTCAGATGGAATCAGAACAAATCAGACTGTAAAAACAATGCTGGGTTTTCTTCATGTATTCGTGACAAGAAAACAACAGATAATTTCTACATTTATCTTGTACTTTCAGGAACATTACCTCGTTTCATAATTCTTGTCAATGATGAAGAACTGAATAGAGAAAGCGTTCGGCTGTTCTGAAAACTCTCCAGCCTCAGTTAACTGAGCCTCCTCCTGCTCGGGCGAGAGAGATGGTAACAAACACAGAGAAGGCCACAATGCAAGTGCCTTCTAACTCTGAATGTATCTAACCTCTGACATGGGAGAGGCCCAGTTACCTGTTGTGGGGTGGAACTTGGGGTCTGCCTCGCCTCCTCTTCATTCCCTTTTGGGTCAGTAATAGCAGCATGACGTTTGAACAAACCGTTGAATTCATTGAGTTCAAAGTTGTCACACAGCTGTTTAAGGTCAACATCAGTAGAAACAACAATGAAGCCGGCAGCGACTCTGTCAACCTGTGGCAGAAAAAAAACCAAACAAAAGTCACACTCACAATATCATGTACATAAAGGGTCGTCAATTTTCTGCTCTGTGTCTGTGAGAGTTTCCTCTTACTGAGAGAAAAATCAGAAGATGGATTTTAAGGACATAGGGCAAGCAGCAAAAAGAAGAAAATGTGATTTTGAGCAACATTTTTTAATTAATACAAAGTTTTTTAGTTTAGAAAACTAGTTTTGAATAAAAATCATACTCATAACATATAAACAAGTATTTTGTTTTTCTTCCAGGAGATGAAAATGAGTATTAAAAAACTGTTTATTTATTTATTTATTATTAGAATTACTTAAGGGCATTGAAAGGATGAGCAGGCCAACCCTCTCGGGCAATGTTGGACTGTTTGTTCTCTGAGCGCAGAACATATTCAGACATAAAGCCCAAAATGCTTCAGATGTCTGGACACAATATGTTCAGTGAGAGCACGTCTTGGCCAAGTATCAGCTCGTATTTGCCATATGTTGCCGTGAACACATGTCAGCCCGACTGGTGAGTGTGGTGGATGTGGGAAGAGAGGGGGGTGGAGACCCGAGGGAATGGACCACAGCAGGGCTTCTGACAATCCGTCAAAGCAGAGAGCTGCTATTACATCATTCTTAGACTGGAAGAGTGGATCAGAAATGATTGGGAACAAATCACATCACTCACATACGACCACACGGAGAGCACATGATAGGGCAGTTTCTCATTTTCACAGCTGCTGTGGATTCATTTCCAAACGGAGATTTAAATAATTACTGAAGATCAAACAAATAGGTGAAACTGAAGCTTGAAACTGAGAACAAACCTCGCAGACAGCTGTGCGGTTTTCTTCATTCTGAGCCTCAATAACTTCTGCCAGGAAGTACGGCTGATTGATGGCTGATAACTGTTTTGTCTGCTGATCCAATATACGCATGATGTCATCATGATCTTCAACTCTGTAATATGAAAGAAAAAAATAGCAGTAGTCTACACTGAATACGCATACTTTTTTGTTGTTGCTGAGGAACCTTGTGGGATCACCTCGCTGGACGAATATGCAGTCTTGGACAGTGCTTCTGCCTGTGGCAGATGAGTGCTACACACAATGGCCCAGGGTCAGTCAGGCTCTCCAATGGCTCAAAGATGGCGACCAGTGCCGGCTCTAGATGCACACATACAAAAGTTACAGAGCTGAGTTTCATGAAACTACAGGTATAGCTAACAACACATATGAAGCCATTCTTCACCTAAGTCGTTGATGCTTGGGCTGACCAGGCAGATGTGTTCAAGTTCTGGGATGGCATTAAAGACAGCCCTAGAAAAACGTGACATTTGGAGTTATTTTTTAACAGTGCTCCACTAAAATTTCAGCTCATAACTGAAGTCATCCAATCTCATCCAAACCCACCACACTGTGCTACTTTAAGGAGCTGATAACATTTGATTTCATCAGTTAGGGCATTTTTTATTAAATTAATCCCCCTTTTGTCTGTGAGTTCCTGTGTCTGCCAAGTCCTTCTTCCTGGTTTGGCCCAAAAGAGTAGCTAGGGGGCGGAGCCTATTTAAAAACACACACCACCCAATGGACCAGACCAAAGGTGGTGTCTGTTTGGGGGGAGTTTTCTCTGTATGTGGTGCTTCCCCTGTTTTAGATTCTAATGGTCTGATCTGACTCCCTCCAATTTCCAGCTGTTTGGTCAGTTGTGTGAATTCAGGTCATGTGTTTGTTTGGTTTTTTTACATTTGAAATGAAGAATTTTTGTTGAGGCAAACACAGTTTAATCTGAGGAGGGTTCATACCTTGAAGCTTTTGGAATCAGAGCTCAATGGGGGCTTCTCCTGATCAGGGAGCGTTTTAGGGAAAACGCTGTGATGTAAATTGGGCCAGAATTGACCTACACGAGAATCTCTTGAAACTAAATGAATTAATCAATAGATTTATGTGATCATGTGACTTTTCTAGACAGATAAATCACTGAAAATAGATAATTTTTTGGCACACAGCTCAGACGTTTTGTGTCACTTGTAACATTGGGTGAAAAAAAATTAAAGACCATCCTGTCACTGTTTGACTTTGTGATATCTGGAATCATCTGAAGAATAAGGACTAGCTTTATACGTGACTTTAACCATTCATACCTGATTATCTCCTTTACACTTGCTGTAGCAAAATTTGTCTGTGTCACAAACAGGTGGAGGAAGAGTGTGTTGACTGGCTGCGTAGAAGGGAAAAAGTTTTTCTCCAGCGTTAGAGTCAGTATACTTTCGTATTTTTGGAACTGAGTAATAGCTTCCAGTCCTCCTATTTTCTGAATTCATAAATGCTACTCACCGTGCAGTTTTCAGCACTGAAATGCTTCCTCAGGAATGGCTCCCAGTGAGCCTGATCCACTAAATCCCCGGCAGGGTGATCGAAGAAGGAAGCGTGGGCCACGATGTCATCCTTTTCATTGGCCAAGGTGATAGCAAGGTTTGCTTTCTCTCTGTAAAGTCAGAGAGATGACAGATGGCACAAGAGCCAGATGATCCAGTGACATTAAAAGTCATTTTATTCATCAAGACGCGGGAAGAATGCTATAATTGTGGCATAATTACTATTACTACTGCTGGTAAAAGCTATTACACACTTGATTCTGGATTATGTTTTTGTCTGCCACATATTTCTTTTTTTACCTTGAGTTTATGAAGTCACTTGTCTGGACCTATAGTGCCCAATAAACTTTAGTTTAACTGTTTTTAGAATGGTAGCAATATTGATTTAGGATTCACCGGTTATATTAGTAATGCTTCAGGAAATGCTCTCTCTCTTTGCGTTTTTATAAACAAATTTGCAAACACAATCACCCAGTGTGATATCGTGATATCGTGATATTAAAGATGCAAACAGAGATGTTTTTCTTACAGAAGCTGAATCACATTGACTCTTCCAAACACTCCCAGAGCTGAGGGGCTGACGAGGCTGTCAATCCCCTGAGCATCCGCGGATTCACTCCTTCTCACGGTCACAGTTTCCTGCTGACCGCTGTCTGAGGTTATGGTCCTCATGTTCACTGAGGACAGACACACAAACAACACACAGGTGACTTAGCAAAACAACGCAAACAGGAACGCCAACACTTAACCAGAAGCTGTGGCTAGAAGTAGCGAAAAAGACAACAAACACAAAAAAACACACAAAACGTTTGGCAGAGCGGCCGTTACTTACATTCCTCTGACTTATTTGTGACCAGTATCGATGAATTTATTTAAAATGATGAGCTAACCTCTGTAGGAAACGTTAGCTGCTGAAGTGGCTAGCTGGCACCAACTCGGTTACCGTGGTAACAGAACGCTGCCGGGTGGGGAGGGGGCGGGTGTCAATGATAAGTCGCAAGGCCTTCTGGGTATCGTAATGGCGGCCGGCGCTCAGTGCGGCTGAAACGTTTCACATTTTTGTTTTATTTATTTTCGGTCGTTGTCGAACCGTTTCTAAACGAAATCGGATTGCTGTTTTGCTCTATTTTTTTTAAAGGGGGATTAAAAAATGGCGTCCACCGCGGCGGGAAAACAGCGGATACCGAAGGTGGCGAAGGTAAACGGAAAAAGACAAAATAACACTGCCCCGAGACAAGAGCCATGAGTTGACCCGAGCTAAGCTAATGCTAACAGCGGAGAAGTTCAGAGAGGGAAACTTCTCCAGACAGTGCTGATGCTGTGATACCTGTACATGAACACCTGAAACCTCCGTGAAGCTCAATAATGATGATATTGGAACAGAAGGGCCAACGTTAGCTTGAAGAAACCTCATTAGTCACAGTAGCAGTTAAGCTACTTCCCTGTATACTCGCTAGACGTGCTACGCTTTTTTGCTTTTCGTGGCTTATTGTTTTTATTATTTTTACACAGCACATTTTTCTGTTTCCTACCTTGACTTTCGGATTCAGTTGTCTTGATTTAGCACGACACGAACACAGCTGTATTGCCTCATAAACTCCTTTAGGACAGATGAGTTGTATGCTATAATATTCGTATTAATAGCAGGTGATTGTCGTTAATTTGTGTAATAATGTATTCGTTGATTACATTAGTTCTGTCACCAAATAAGCGTATATCAAGCCGCCTAAATTTGCTCACAGTTTCCCCTTTTCGACATTGTTAAAAAAAATGGACAAGCTATGGTGGGCCTTGTCAAAAGTCAGTCATCGTTAATGTATGAGGAGAACGAATAAAGCATCATGTTGAATGACAATGTTTTTGTGTTCCAGGTGAAGAACAAAGCTCCTGCAGAGGTTCAGATCACCGCTGAACAGCTGCTGAGGGAAGCCAAAGAGAGAGAGCTTGAACTTCTGCCGCCGCCGCCAAAGCAGAAGATCACTGATGAGGAGGAGTTGAATGATTACAAGCTGAGGAAGAGGAAGGTAAGTGCTCACAGAGGGTGAATGTCTGGCCCATCTACACTTCGTTTAGTTCATTTGTGAAAATGTCTATTGAGCACTCTTTACACAAACACACTGGGTCTTTCTAAATTTACTGTAAACTCTGTCTTTTTTGTGGTGTTGTAATTATGTTTACATGATGTGACTTGTGTATGACTGTTGTCAAAATCCTGGTGGCCCAACATGAAGAATAAAGACTGACTAACTTAATGTGAAACTTTCTTCTTTCAGGCATTTGAGGACAATATAAGAAAAAATCGCACTGTAATTAGTAACTGGATTAAATACGCACAATGGGAGGAAAGCCTGAAGGAGATCCAGAGGTAATGTGCTTGTATTTATATTAACATTCAAATATGTTCAAGTATGTTTTCTGTTTTGTTTTTTTAACCCGCTGCTCTACATTGTCGAGAATATTAGAACTTTGTTTTCATTTAAAATGAACATAAATGACACAGCGTTTCAGCTGGAACAGAATCAGTTCCCTTTGTATCTGAGGAGTACAGTTTCCCCTCATAAGTGGTACTTCTTGTTTCAGGGCTCGCTCCATTTACGAGCGAGCGCTGGATGTCGACCACCGCAACATTACCTTATGGCTGAAGTACGCCGAGATGGAGATGAAGAGCCGCCAGGTTAACCATGCCCGCAACATCTGGGACAGAGCCATCACCATCCTCCCACGAGTGAACCAGTTCTGGTATGAACTATGTTTAATCACCTGAGGATATATGTTAAAAATGTACATTCATACTTTAATGGAAATGTGTAGAATGATGAAACTTAGATTAAAGGTTAATCTGTGACTGATTCGATAATCTGTGGTGTGTTTTGCAATGTATCGTCAATTGTTTCACAGGAAATAATGTTGCCTTTTAATGTCATGGCTGTTTTTGCTTCCAACAGGTATAAATACACCTACATGGAGGAGATGCTGGGAAACGTCGCTGGCTGCAGGCAGGTGTTTGAGCGCTGGATGGAGTGGGAGCCCGACGAGCAGGCTTGGCATTCCTACATCAACTTTGAGCTGCGCTACAAGGAGGTGGACAAAGCTCGCACCATTTATGAGCGATATATCCTTTTGTTGGCGATTCACAAGCTCTGAGGAAGGTTTGCTCTAAGCAACAGCAGGGATTCTGTGTAAACTGGAGTTTTACTGCCACGTGGCTGTTGACAGAGGAAGTCTGTGGAAATAGGGCTGATCTGGGAGGTTGTTACGAATTTTAGGGTCACTGAGTTTCAATAAAAACTCAATTTGTAAAACAAAACACTCCAAATCTGGTTTTGTTTAATGAACCCGATTGATTCACCTCCCTCTTTGTAGCTTTAATAACGGGACGACTATTTGCTTGTTGTGTGAAAAAACCTTAACTACCGCACTTGTCATCGTCCATCCCGAAGTGAAGAATTGGATCAAGTACGCTCGCTTTGAAGAGAAGCACGGCTATGTAGCTCACAGCAGGAAGGTGTATGAGAGGGCGGTGGAGTTCTTTGGAGAGGAGCACATGGAAGAAAACCTGTTTGTGGCCTTCGCTAGGTTTGAGGAGATACAGAAAGAGGTTTGTTCGCCTTGACATAAAAAAACTAAATCAAGCATGAAGCAGCTATAGAAATCATCACTGTGAATGAAGTGTTTCAAAGTCTGACTTTTTTTTACCTTATTGACTGATTGTCCCTTCTCTTACAGTTTGAACGTGTCCGGGTGATTTATAAATATGCCTTGGACAGAATCCCAAAGCACCAGGCGCAGGAGCTCTTCAAGAACTACACAATGTTTGAGAAGAAGTTTGGAGACCGGAGGGGCATTGAGGACGTTATCGTCAGCAAGCGAAGGTTCCAGTACGAGGAGGAAGTCAAGGTATTAACCGTGAAACCTGAAGCACTGTTTGGTCTGATATGTGATCTTCCTTATCCACAACTTTCTCCTTTTAGTCCACCAGCAACCATTTTCTTTTACTTAAACAGACAACACTATGTATACAAGCATGGCATTCTGAAACTACTTCCTGGGGTCAGGACCAACATTTTTCTGTCTGTGACAGGCAAACCCACACAACTACGACGCTTGGTTTGATTACCTGCGCCTAGTGGAGAGTGACGCTGACCCTGACACGGTGAGGGAGGTATACGAGCGAGCCATTGCCAACATCCCCCCCATCCAGGAAAAGAGACACTGGAGACGATACATCTACCTGTGGATCAACTACGGGCTGTATGAAGAGCTGGAGGTCAAGGTGGGTGGGGAGACAACAAGACCAACACCCAAAATTGTCATATTTAACAATAGAAACATATTCTAAATGTTTTGTTCTATTTTTATCAGGACCCTGAGAGAACAAGGCAGGTGTACCAGGCCTGTCTGGATCTCATCCCTCATAAAAAGGTCATTTTCCCATTTTTCTTAGAAAAGATTTCTGCTAAAATGTTAAATAACATATAGTAAATGAGAAAGGAATATTAGAATTGATTTTATCTTTACTCTTTTTGTTTTTGTTTCAGTTCACATTTGCTAAGATTTGGCTGCTCTACGCTCAGTTTGAGATCCGGCAGAAAAATCTGCAGGGAGCCAGGAAGGTCATGGTGAGACTGAGTCGATGATAAATTCAAAGAACTGGACAAAAGGCAAAAGGTAAAAGGGCCATGACTGCTGCTCACCACCATTTCTTTCCTCAGGGCACAGCGGTTGGGAAATGTCCAAAAAACAAACTGCTGAAGGGCTACATTGAGCTGGAACTTCAGCTGCGTGAGTTCGACCGCTGCAGGAAACTGTATGAGAAGTATCTGGAGTTCAGTCCGGAAAACTGCACCACGTGGATCAAGTTTGCAGAGCTAGAGACCATCCTGGGAGACATCGAGAGAGCCCGCGCCATCTTCGAACTCGCCATCGGACAACCACGACTGGACATGCCAGAGGTGCTGATTTAGCCTCTATTCATTTAACCCCCTTTTTCTATTTTCATATTTGTCATCAAAGATTACAAAACGTGATCGTAAGTCAGGATTTTAAGACAGCACAGAAATAACTGAACATTACAAACGTAAGAACACAGTTTTGTATTCCACTCACTTCAAAGCAGCTGTCTGTCACTGTTTCAGGTTCTGTGGAAGTCTTACATCGACTTTGAGATTGAGCAGGAGGAGTTTGAAAACACAAGGAATCTTTATAAGCGGCTGCTACAGCGCACCCAACACGTCAAGGTGAGAACTGCAGTCTGGCTCAACACAAATAGCTGTAGTTAAACCACCTGAAATCATCCGACCTCTGATCGTCGTCCTTTCACACAGGTTTGGATTAGCTACGCCAAGTTTGAGCTGTCTATCGACACCGCAGACAGGCTGCAGAAGTGCCGGCAGATCTACGAGGAGGCCAACAAGGGCATGAGGAGCTGTGAGGAGAAGGAAGAGCGACTGATGCTGCTCGAGTCCTGGAAGGACTTTGAGATGGAGTTTGGCTCTGACAGCACGAGGGAACGAGTGAGGAAGCTGCTGCCAGAGAAGGTGAAGAAGAGGAGGAAGCTGACGGCTGAGGACGGGGTAAGAACCAGATGCTGCCCTGTACGCCGGTTTCTAACATGGCAGTTTGAATTCTCCTTCCTCTTCTACACTTCATTAGTTTCCCCAACAAATAAAACCATATAGAGAAAATAATTAGCGCTACTATAATTCATGTCTGACGTGTTAACAAGACTATTAATCAACACTTCTAATGGTTTGGTGGTTAATGAAGAACAATCAATTTGAACATTGTGAGATTCTATTTTTATAGTATATTGACAAATAGGTATTTAAAAAGAAATATGAATGAGAAAATAATAAAAGATTTGGTGTTAATCATAATCTCTCTGCTCGGTCCCTTCAGTCGGATGCTGGCTGGGAGGAATACTATGATTACATCTTCCCTGAGGATGCTGCCAACCAGCCCAACCTCAAGCTGCTGGCCATGGCCAAAATGTGGAAGAGGCAGCAGGCGACAGACGTGGGGGACAAGCCCCAGGACAAAAGTCTGGGGGCTGAGGAGTCTGCGCTGCCGGCCTCGTCTGAATCCGCCACTCCTCCTGAAAACCACAACAACTCCGACAGAAACACTGAGACTGAAACAGAGCAGGAGAAAACATATGACGACCAAGACGACAACGACAGCAGCAGCAGTAGTGAGAGCGACAGTGAGGAGGATGATGGTGCAGAGAAAAAGGAGAAAGGACGTGAAGGCAGCGAAGAAGATAAAGATTGAATTCTCAACTCAGGGTCACAAGGAGACAAAATGTCCTGGATTCATTTTTCTATCTTTTTTAAGAAAAACCAGAAAGCCAGCTCATGATCAGTGTTTATTGTTTTTACCATGTTTTCTTTTTTCCATTACACATCACATCAATTCAAACCGGCTCTTTGTTTTGTTTATTAAGCACATCTAGAATTTACAGGAAATGAAGCTGAGGGGGGGTGGATTTGTAGAAGCAGTGGCTCTCTGATTGTGAGGACTGAGGAGGCAGTGTCTGTTGGTGTAGTTATGTACAGTGTAACTGAGCAGGTCCTGTCACCATCACCTATTCCACATATCTGATGTCAGAGAGCCACAGTCTACTGTTATTCAATGTCCTCAGGTCTGACAGGATGTGGCAGCGGGATGATGGACTTTTTCTCTGTGTCTCTGGACAGAGCTTTCCTCATGTCTGCAAAAAGAAAATGTATTACTGTTCATTTAAATGTTTCAGGAGCGCCCTCTTCAGGCTTTGCCTACAAAGACACAGATTTCGCTGGTTTGCAGGGCAAAAGGCAGCACCGAGACCTTTCTTATATAATATAATGTCTCCACCTCCCATAGAATATAGAGTTGTGATTCTGAGATTTATATGTTAAAGGTCCATACGGTCTAAAGATAAACCCACATGTGGTCTTTGACAGATATAAAACACACATAAGCTCTGCTTATGCTACTATGTGTGTCAGGATCAGACTTGTCTCACCGTAAGCGTCTTCGTCAGGCTCTCCGTTACTGGCTGAGTAATATTCTATCACCGTCCTGTAGACGCTGTAGCCCAGACGTTTGTACATGTTCACTGCCACCTGGTTGGAGACTCGCACAAACAGATCCACAAAGAATCCTCCTTTCCTAGAACACGCAAAATAGTAAAACCAGAGGAGCACATTTCAAAATTAAGAATAAAATATAGATTTTTTTGTTTGTTTTTAAAAAGTGTATCTAAAATGTCGATCCACAAACCTCTCTGAGATTTCCTCCAGCATGTCCATGAGTTTGGCGGCGAGGCCGAGTCTTCTGAACTCTGGAGCGACGGACAGAGCGGTGACATGGCCGTGCCACTCCTCACGAGCCACGGATCCCTCCGCCTTCCCCATGACTGCAAAAGAACAAATCAATCTGTCAGAGTCCATCCAACCGCTCGCTCCTCCGGCTCTGGCGGGTGATGTCATGAAGGTATGTTTGCTTCACACCAACACAGGACAAATTACGGCGTGGATGATGCCAGATCAACAATACTCCAAACAAGTCCAGTATAGTCTTGGTCCTCTGTTGGTCTGCCGACTTCATTTTTATGACTTATTGACGGTCTGGATATGAAGTGGAACTTTTATTTTCTCTCATAATCAACGTGCAACTGCAGCACAGGACTTTTTAGATTAAAGTGTTTGGAATTTTTATTTTATTCTCGAGGAAATAAATGTAAATGAAATGTTAGAGTATATGAGGGATAGTACAAATAAAATCTAAATCTTACTGTAGCCCATCAGTTCACCACCCGGAGCCTCTGCAACGATGAAGTACTCTGGCCAATGAGCCAGGTACTGCAGGTAGAACGGGATCCCATACTGAGGGTCAAAGGTCAAAGACGATAAACAGAAATAATCATGAGTAATAAACTGCTGGAGAAGTTTTTTTTTTAATTTTTGATATCTTTAATAACTTAATGTCAGTTTATGTATTTTTCTGCTGTTTGTTAAGAATATTACAGGTATCCTGGTTAGTGCCTTTGTGTTGTGGCACAGAGATGAATTTATTTTTTAAGGTGGACAGACGGACGGTGGCTCAGGGGCCTGGTTGACTTTGGGGTCAGTTATCTCATTTTTTTTAATCTCAACACTGAGTAAACTGTCAGATTAATTCATAGCACGACGACAGCCAACATCTGGAGAATCTTCAGGAGAAGATGAAGGATACAGTTTCTGTCAGAGGATCCAGGTTACTGATGGACAGAAAGGAGACAAACATTAGTTTACAAATAATCAAAGCTCAATTCAATAATTTAAGATTTTTTTTTGAATGTTAACATTATTTGCGAGGATTGACAAATCTGCTTTACTATAACTGACATTAGTTAGCCACTACAGGTCGTTTTGGCCCAAAGCTAATTAATTAAATGCGAAATAAAACATGAAATCACATCTGGACTTGTTAAAGTTAAACAGTTATCAAAGGCAGCAGTGCAAACTTTGACTGAAGCCAGATATTTAAACTGATTAGATCGACGCCGATTGTTGGCACATGGTGTTGTGAGTCAGAGCAGCTTGAAATAATTTGTGCAAAATGTTTAAATTCTGCGTTAACAAAGACAGAAACACTAAAATTGTGTGTTTTTTGTGGGGAAGTTCGTGACGCTGTTGGAGCCGGAGAGCGTTTGTATGAGCAAACCTTCCTGCTAACACAACAACACAACAGCTCAGCGGACGGACACACAAAACCAACCAAACTCGACTCACATGTTGTTGAATTTGAACAAATCATCGCAGGTGAACGGCCGTAATGTTGTCATCTTAGCTGCTGCCGTGTGACCTTTGACCTCCACAGGCTCAACAACGCTTCCGCTTCCTGTGAAGACGGAAGTGAGACGAGCAGCGCCTCCTGGTGACCCGGATGTCCCGATAATGAAGCATTAATGGGGAAATTATTATTAATTTAGAATTAGAAATATTTTTTAAGCTGTTTCAGAATAAAAACAGAAATATTTGAAGAAATACTAGAAATATACAGAGATAGAATGTAAAAAAAAAATAAAGTACAAAAAAGGGTCAAACGGATGAGTAAATAAGATGAAGTGGAAGTACTGAAACATAAATGGTGTCGTATGTACAGGTAACTCTGCAGTGATGCAGAATAATCTGAACTCGTCTCCCTTTCACTGAAAGATTTCACACCACCAGAGTTCAGCATGAATGTGTTTGAGATGAATGAGCTTTATTTTTCTTATTTTAGTCTCATGAAATGGACTGAAGTCAAAAGTGGCAGAGCTGATGAGACGCTTTGAAAAATGATAGAGAGCAAATCAAAGTTGAAATAATTTACAGATCATAAGATGAAACATGCAATAAAACAGATTTTTTCTCATGAAAAACTTCTGAACTAAAAAGACCTTTACCCATGTCTGTTTGTTTGTCCGCAGGATCAAACAGACCTGAATCAGTTTTAATCAGTTTCACGTCATTTCAGTTGAATTCATATTTTTGACTGATTTGTTGTTTGACAGTGACCTGCGATGAGGTCTGCATTCTTGTGTTTTGTCTATTTATTTTTATAACTGAGTCCAAATTTATAAAGATAATTTTCTTTGCTTTCAACTTCTGGGATCAATAAAGTTTGGTCTTGATTTTCAGAGTCAATATGAAAGAAAGTCTGAGACAAATCAGCATGTTTTTTTGTTTCCCAGCCATCGTTAACCTTCCAAACCTTCAGATTTACCTTTTGACCCTCTGTGGGGAAATTTTCCTTCATGGTTCCCAGATGTTGAACCAGGTGTTTGGCTGATCCAACACCATGAGCTGGACATTTGGAGTCTTGGCTGAAATTCTTCATCAGCTTTTGGGATATTGGATATCTGATATCTGCCCCCACCTCAGTTCAGTGCAGGTGAAAGAAATCTGATATGTGGAAAAACAAATAAAATGCATTTCACCTTTGATCGTGTTTTTGGGACTCTGTTCCAGTGAAGACCAGCTGAACTGGGAGACTTTGGGCCCTCGTTCATGGCGGTCCCTCGGGGGAAGTTTTCCAGATCTGTGAGTCAGCAGGATGAAGATCTCTTGTTTGTCTTGGCAACAGTGAGACTGAACCGGATCTGGAGGTACAAACAAGTCTTATTAGGACTCATTATGAGAATGTTCTCCCCATTGGGATCAGCATCTTTATCCCCAGAGTAGAAACACCCAGTCTGAGCTCTGAAACGAAGCCTCCCTGAGGGACTCCAGGTAAAACGACACCAGTTCAGTCCATCAGGTGGCAGTGGGTGTGGCCACAGTCTGCAGGTATGAAGGCTGCCGCTGATATCACCCGCTCCCAGCACAGAGGGAGACTTCGTGGTGTGAGGTTCATCATTTGTGCAAATGGCGCCGCTCCAGATGTGGGGATTCCTCAGCCTTGCTGCTCTCATGGGTGCCCAAACCACGCACAGGTAAAAGGGGGCGGGTCCAGGTAGAGCCAAAAGGCAGGCCTGCTCTTTGATATCATCAATGAGATATTTCATCTTTAGTCTGGATGTGGAGTTCAGCCTGTTGGAGGGGTGTCCTCTCCACAGTGTTGGTGTTTTTAACCCCACCACTTTGACCTTTCAGCCCCGGCCCTCGGCCGTCCTACCTGCTGCTGGCCCCCGGGCTCCTCAGGCCCGGTGTCCCCCCCTCGGTATCGGTCACCATCCTCACTGCCTCAGCGGTCAACGTCTCGGCTCAGATTGTCCATGACGGCCGGAGCGTGGCCTCAGGATCTGTCACAGTGGAAGGAGGTGAATCATCTGTTTCCTGAAAAGAGTTAAATCATCACAGAGAAAAATCTGTCAATCATTTAACGCTGCTGTCAATCATTTTCTAAAGGCTCAACGAAGCTGCTGCTGCTGCCACCTGTAAGTATCATCCTTTATTTGATCCTCAGGGAAATTCTTTTGTTACAGCAGCATTAACAACTAATACAAATAATAATGCAATGTTACAAATGAACAAATTAAGAGGAAGAATAAGAATCGCCTGAAATAAGTACTAAATATAAACTAAATAGAAATAAGAGGATCAGTATAAATATGCTGACCTATGTACATACACTATATATACAGTTACACACAGTATAAAAATACAAAACATTCAGAAAAAAGTGGATGAAGTAAAAATCAAACTAAAAACTAAAACCATATGTAAGTGCATGTATACAGATTCTGTCTAACTATCTTGTTTTATTTCAGTTTTGGTGGAATAAAATGAGATATTGTGTGATTTTGGGTCGAACTGAAAACTTTCATGAGAATCAAAAAGAAATATTATATATGATGCAAAATCACAAACAACCAAAAGTGGGTTGTACACTTTGCACTGTGAAAATTAAAAATGTTGGTCAAGTGTGGTGTTTATTTAAATTCCAGGTTTAATTAAATTTGAATGTGATATAATTTCCCCAAATTGAAGACAGGAAGTGGCGAGCAGCTGCTGTCTTCGCTGTCTCTGGACGTTCCTGCTAAATGAGCACCGAACAATCGGAGATGTTGTGTTTTCACAGCTGGGAGGTGAAGCTTGTCTTTGAAGAGCAAACTGATGCTTTTCAGCAGAAATGGATCTAATCAAGTGAAACTCAATCAGGTGTTGGGCAGATGTGAAGCTGAAGCTCAGATCTGGTCCTGAGAAGCTTTAAAACACTTTTTCACAAACAACATAATCAGTTTCTCAAATCAGTATCACAGAAATAACTGTTGGTGAAGAGACCTGATCTGGATCAGATTCCTCCATGTTTTTGTCCCTGCAGATCCAAAGCAGCATGTCCAGCTTCTGGCACCCCTACAGCCTGGAGGTCAAAGGTCTCGTGGGCGGCACCCAACTTTTCTCTGCCTCCAAAGAGCTGCAGTTTGACCCCAAAGGTCACACCACCTTCATTCAAACGGACAAAGTGAACTACCTGCCGGGGCAGGTGGTGAAGATCAGAGCGGTGTCTGTTCAGCCCGACGGAAAACCTCACGTCAGCCCGGTGGACCTGATCGTCAGAGTGAGTCCACTTCACACAGTCCTGCTCACATGTGAATGTAGTTCAGGAAATATTACAGTAACAGTGTCCACGTCCTCCAGGATCCGAGAGGAAACCTGCTGAGACAGTGGCTGGCTGTGGACAGCGTCCTTGGGGTCGTGTCTAAAGAGTTCCAGCTCTCTGAAAATCCTCTTCTGGGCCGATGGACTGTCGTCTCGACAGTCAGCGTGAGTCTGTGTGGACCGTCAGGACGACGTCTGTCCTGTCTCCACCCCGTTTCATCAGCTTTTAATAGTTCTGGAAAGAATGATTGCTGGAGCGGCTTTTAGGTCTCGTCCTGGAGTTACTAAAAGTGTTTTAGACTTAACAATAAGTTGTTAACGTTCTCAGATATTAATAAGAAGTTTCAGATTTGGCTCCACACAGATACCTTCCCTACAGCCTGTAATCCTTCACCAAGATCTGCCGTTTCCTGCCAGTTTGCCCTGAAGGTGGCAGCAGAGCAGAGCTGTTATTGTCCTTTAAATCTAAAGAGGATTATCATGTTTTATGTTTCAGGGCATCTCGAGTGAGAAGCATTTCAACGTGGCTCATTATGGTTTGTATTAAACATCACATTCATGACTAAAAAGAAGAAGATATTTGATTTGCTCGTGTTTATGTTCAGTCCTTGTGGTTGTTTCAGTGCTGCCAAAATTTGAGGTTATGATCGAAGCTCCGGACGTGATTTATCATAAAGACACTCTGAGAGGCTCCGTCACTGCGAAGTGAGACCTCTGATTCATTCATTCATCCCTTCATGTTTGTGTTGCAGTATTAATCCTGTTGTTTTCATCTTCAGGTATCTTTATGGGAAACCTGTTCAGGGACACATGAATATCACGCTCCGTTATCACTTTCATGGTATTGTTGAGGTTTACAGTGAACGCAGAACTGTACGTAAATCTATTTAAACATTAACATCACATGCTTCGGTCCAAAACATCTCTTTGATTTAATGAGTTTGATTTGGATTTAGATTGACGGCACTGAGCACTTCAGCTACAACGCCCCCACCTACCCTCCGTTTAAAGACAGAGAAGGAAAGATGATCTTCCATGACCAACACATGCTTGAAGAGTTTCTGATGATTCACGTTAATGTTACTGAAAACCTCACAGGTCAGTTTTACTTCAGCACTTCTTCATCAACATGCTAAAATCATTTCCAAAGAAGTCCATGTGTTTGACTTGGATGAGTTTTGGAAACTTATCTGCATTGTCCATTTTTATGAAACTATCCTGTGAAACTGTACTTCTAAGTCATCAACCTCTCCACTGCGATGATGTAAATGGATGAAATGGCACCATTCTTGAGATTCTGAGCCGTAGCCGGAGTTTGGGAAATATTTGGGAAATCCTTTAGTATTGTTCTGTTAATGTGTCCGTCATTTAAATGCTGGGATGAATTCTTCTCATCTTTCAGGTCTCACATATAACAGCGTGGAAAAGGTGACTCTGGCCAAACACAGATATAAACTTTCCTTTGAAGGCTACTCCAAAATACTGAGGCCCTCACTGACCTTCACTGTGAGGGTGAGGACGACTGAATATACATTATACTTTTCACTTGTTACGAATTGACGTGTTGAAAATGCAGATTGATAAATTCACCTGGAGATAACAAACAGGTCTGATAATGATCCAATTCGATAAATTCAGTCGCCACAACAATGTGATGATTGAATGAAAGTGTCAGTTTCAGCTGGATGCCATTTTAGAACGCGCACTTTAAATGATAGTTAATGAAATCTTGATTTTTGTAGCTGAAAGTATGCAAATACAACAACCAACCGCTGTCGCTGGAGGATCAGCAGAAGATCATTCGAGTGTCAGTGATGCAACAGAAGCGAAGTCCGTGGAACTGGAGGACGGAGGAGATGGATGAGATGATGCCTCGAACCTCACAGCTGTCACATCCTTCAGAAAGGCCTCCCACGGCAGACAAGATGGCGTCTGAAGACCTGCAGTTTCCCGCCCCTGCAGACGGAGTCGTGCCGCTCATCATCCACATCACCAACAAGACTGAAACACTCACTATTGATGTAAGTGACAGAAAACTGTTTATTTCTGAAAATGCTGCTTATTTTACAGATTTGTTATTTTTGAATTTCCTGAGGTATCAATTAAATAAATACAATATATGAAATGAAATAAATTGTGTTCATGGAGTTCTTGTGCTGAAGTGAAGTATCAACATGAAAACATTATTTTATAAAATTAATATATGAAATGAACTCATCTGAGAGGAACAAAGCAGTTCTGATTCATCTTTTCATCATTTCCCAAAACAAACTGGAAGGACGTTCTGTAAGAAGATTTTTATATTTATCTGTTTCCGTCTTTGCCGTCTTTTGTGTCCAGGCTTCCTTTGAGGACAGTCAAAGGACTCTTCAGCTCTACAGGAGCTACACGTCGCCCAGTCAGTCCTACCTGCAGATCCAGAAACCTGCTGCACCTCCAGAAGTAAATCAATCCAGCAGTTACTGACCTTAAACTGTGTTTGGTGGGACGATCCTTCACCGTCTTCTCCTCCTTCAGGTCGGTTCACCACTCCGGCTGCACGTTGAGGGGAATTTTCCCATAACTGAGATTCACTACGTGGTAAGAAACGGAAGAGCTTCAGCTTATTCGAGCTTATTACCTGACAGCTTCCTTTTTTCTGAGCTGTCAGACATTAACGATGGAATAGATGTGACTTTCTCACATTATTTGTCGGTATAGTTTCCTTCATCTCCTCTCATTTATTGTTGAACGTTGGAGGGAAGTCTGATATATCTGTGAACAAAGAGAAAACCAGTTTTATTAAAAGTTCAGAGCTGGTTTCTGACGCTCTGAAGGTGAAGTCCAGGGGTCAGGTGGTTTCTGCTGGGACGAGCTCCGGTAATCTGACGCTGGCCCCCGAGGCCTCCTGGGCCCCTCAGGCCTGCGTGCTGGTCTACTGCATCCGTCCTGATGGCGAGATCGTCAACGACGTTCTCCAGCTGCCCATCACCCAAACTCTACGAAACATGGTGATTTCTCCTCTCTCTTCTCAGCACTTAAAGTCAGTTCAGTTATTTATTTCTTTGGCTGTGACGGTGGCATTATGGGATGTCAGGTGTCTCTGAGCTGGAGCGACAGCATGAGGAGGCCAGCTGATGAGGTCACACTGAAGGTGGCTGTGGCGGAGCCTCCCTCTCTGGTCGGGATCCTCGTGGTCGACAAGGCGACGCGGCGGGCAGGAAGGAGCAACGACATCACGGAGAAGGCGGTGAGAAGGACGGCTGCTTCCTTTCTGTTTTCACTATTTAACTCAAAGAGCAGAATGAATGAACACACTTTGGCCACGTGTGTGTTCTTATGGCTCAGGACACACAACAGTTCTGCCGCCTGGTTCTGGGCTGAACACAACATGACTGTGATGCTGCTTCCACATGTTACACACAAATCTGTCAGTCAGTAACGACACAACAGCTGTAATCTGCTGCAGAAGTACAAGAGCCAGACGTGGACCGACAAATGACACACATGTTGGCCCAGAAGGTTCATTTTGTCATCTGGGACCACACAGGAACACACACCACACACACACACAGATACACACACCTTGTGCGTCATCACAAAGCCAAAAATTGAGCTTAATTTGAAGACTTTAATCAAACCCTGTTGTTATTTGGATTATTTCTAGTTTTCCGTCTGATGCACCAAACAGACGTTTGATTGTTTCACATGAAAGAAGTTTGATAACAAGCTGAAGTCAAAAGATCCTGCTGATCTGAGAACATCTTATAGTTCATGTGAGGAGAAGGTCCTGGTCCTGGTCCTCAGTCCAGATGTGGTCTGTGGACTTTCAAAATTAAACCAACTCGCCTGTAAATTCAAACAATCTGATTAAATTGTGTTTTCCAGTTTTGTTGAAGCGTTCATCAGTCACAGTTTATGCTGTGTCAGACATTAGAGAGGAAATATGGCCGAAGCTAACCGTTAATAGCCTGTAAACTCCATCGAACGTCACCAGCTGCTGCAGTTTCCTTCTTATCCGGTGAAATGTCTTAACGTCTCCTGGATGGATTGACACGAAGACACTGATGGTTCCCAGACTCTGGAGGCTGCTGACTCACCTCCAGCATCAAGCTCACATTTGTGGTTTTGGCTGAAATGTTCCAATAATTACTGGATGGATAGCCACAAAACTTGGTTTAGACATTTGTGTCCATGTTAAGCGGTTATTGATGAATTTTTCCTCAGACTGTGTTTTCAGTCAAAGCGTTTCTTGACACGATTCCTGATATTTGTTGTGAAATAAGATACTTTTTAGCCGACGGTGCTGAGACCATCAGAGCTGCTCGGGTCTTCTCCGGTTTAATGTCACCCAGCAGCTTTTCTGTTCATCCCATCACGCCCTGTTATTGTTCCTGCAGGAGTCTCCCTGAAACACAACCTGGCCCCCCCAGCCCCCCACGCCGGCCTGGTATCAGCTCAGATCCTCAGACCGTTTCGTCCCAGATCTGTGGAACTGGTTTGAAACGATCTGAGCTCTGGTCTTTGTGAACTTGGACAATAGAAGCTCTGAAGATGTCTCTGGTGTTGCTTTCACAGATCCTGGAGGAGTTTATGGGATATGGCGTTTCCGAGGCCGACGCCTACTCTGACATGATGACAAAGGGAGATCCCTACTCCATCTTCCAGGCCAGAACAAACGTTGACGTCTTAATAAATGCTTGTTTTTCTTTTAGTAAAAATGTTCAAGGCTTTTCTACATTTTTATTTCAGCAACACAAAATATTCATACATTTGCTTTAGTGAACATTAATGCAGGATGAACTCCAGGTTCAGCACACACAACCACAATCAGACATAAGAAAATATGTATCGAAAAAAAAAAACCTGCTTTGTTTCAGAGGATTTTATCGTTGCTCAGTTTTGATGCACTCAACGTGCTCTTTATTTATTTAATCAACATTAACGGATATCATTTTCAGTGCGAGGTGTTTGGTGTCTTTGTGTTTCTGCAGACGTGTGATCTGCTGCTGCTGACTGATGCCAGTTTACAGATGAATGAATATCTGAATCCTGACCTTCGTAAGTCTGAAAAGAGACATGAGTCAGAAGTGACTGCTGAGAAAACGTTATTGTAACTGTTGCTCCTGCTCCAAACAGTAGGGGATGGAATATATTTCATGGAGCAGCCGGACGGTCCCCACATTCAGCTAAAACAAGAAGCAGAGCCCAGAGAGCGCTGGAACTTTCCGGAGACCTGGATCTGGTTGGACACCAACATCAGGTTTAGTTCTGCCTGTTAACGAAGTAGAAAAGTGTTTGGGTTGGTTTCTTCATTACTTTGGAAACATCATGATAAATCTGAACCAACTCTGCCTCTGCAGGTGATGCAGTGATGAAACATTTGTTGTGTAAAGATATAAAGAGTCTCTTAAATATCAACACACACACACACACACACACACACACACACACACACGTCGAGCTACTAAGAAGACGGACTGAATTACGAACAGCATGCAGTCGATGTCCTCGTTTATTCAAACAAGATTAAGGCACACGCAGTGAGGTTTAATTGGCCTAAGGTTAGGGCTGGCTCTGACAGCGGTGAGGGAATTTTTAGCGTTACAAACACGACAAATGAGATAACAAACTCCTGTTTTTCCTCGGTGTCTTCTCTTCACTGCAGTGATTCAGACACAGCAGAGATCACGCTAACTGTGCCGGACAGCATCACGACCTGGACGGCCTCGGCCTTCGTCGTGTCCCAGAAGCTCGGCCTGGGCGTCGTACAGACGCCTGCAGAGGTTTTTATCTCACTCACTTTTCTCAGAAAATAATTCTCCTAAAAACATGTTGTCTTAACTGGTGTGTTTGTTACCCAGTTGTTGGTCTGAGTGTTGTGTATTTACTCGTCTCCAGCTCACCGTCTTCCAGGACTTCTTCCTGTCCCTGAACCTGCCGGCCTTCATCGTCCGAGGAGAGGAGCTGCTGCTGGAGGTCGTTCTGTTCAACTACCTGCCCCAGAACCTGGAGGTCGGTCCGCCGCTCGAGAACAGATGATCCCAAACCCCTTTAAAGATTATTTTGTTGAAATTCAGCATTCAGACAGCAGGTGTTTGATTTCAGGGTAGTTCATCAGGACTGGCCATCAGGTTGCTATTTCCTGAGGACATGATACAGACAAGATTTTAATCTTTAAAACCTTCGACACAAAAGAGCAAACCCTCAGAGAGCTGTTGTCCTCATAAAAATCTTTTCTCTGGATATTTGGTGACAACAGCGTGCTTTAGTTTCCTCCCACACTCTTTGTGCACTCTTCTTCTAACGTGATCTGTTTCCCGCTCTTTGTGGGCAGGTCATGGTGATCGTAGCGGAGAGTGACGCCTTTGAGTTCGTCTTTCCGGACAGCGAGCAGCTCTCCATGCCCAGCGTCCGCCGGGTGTCGGTGGGAAGCCAGAGCGGGACGTCCGTCCTCGTTCCCATCAGGCCGCTGGTCCTCGGCGAGATCCCCATCGCTGTGAAGGCCCTGTCATCAGTGACGTCTGACCTCGTCCGCAGGACGGTTGTCGTCAAGGTGCTGGGAGGACAGTTATTTAAGGAAATAAGTAAACCCTCAAACCTCATTTAATTCTTTAGCATTTTAAGTGCTATATACTTAAAAAGTTCACGGACTCCCATGTTGCCTCCACTGTCATCACCTCAGTGTGAAATATTGTTGGCTTGATGCTGAAAAATGTCTCATCTGCACCAGGTGAGGATTCTCACTGACGTGAGCAGGAGCTGCTTCTATTTCTACTGAAATCTGATGCTTTGAGTTGAAAGTGAGAGTTTGGCGTGTTGCTCAACAGCAGCTCGCTGCCAGCGAAGGCTGAAGCTGTCAGGTTCTGTTTATCAGGTCATCCGTTAAAGTGCTGCAGCTCCAAAACAAACAGGGAAATAAAACCTGCTCCGCTGTAACTCGAGCAGTCTCAATCTTATTTCTTCTCCTTTCCCAGAAATATTACTCAGCGTGTTTGTTTGTGTGTTGTGTGTTTGTTTCTCACGGTTGTGGGTCTGGCAGGCCGAAGGACTGGAGCAGTCTTTCTCCACCTCGCTGCTGTTCGAGCTGCCTCCGTCCGGCCTCTCCAGAGTTTTCAACTTCACCTTCCCAGCAGATGTTGTGGAGGGCAGCGAGAGGGTCTCTGTGACGGCCGTTGGTATGTAAACACAACCAGGAGGAACACTGACTCACAACCTGCTGCTGAACACAGTCAGGCCTATAAAGGAGCTGACTTCTTTACCACAGGCCCTAAATCAGCCACATCTAAAATATAGACAGAAAATCATCTGCATAGAAAGAATCCGGAACAATAACAATATTAGGATGAGCCCGTCTCTGCTGGCCTTTCTCCTCATGCCCTCCTTTTGTCTGGTTTCCACGGTGATGAAGGTGACATCCTCGGCCCGTCCATCAGCGGCCTGGACTCCCTTATCCAGATGCCTCACGGCTGCGGTGAGCAGAACATGATCAACTTTGCTCCAAACATCTACGTCCTCCAGTACCTGAATGCCACAGGACAGGCGAGACAGGAGACCGCGGACCGGGCCAAAGGCTTCATGATGGAAGGTAGACGTGTCCCCGGAGCCCACGACCATCAGCTCTTACATTTATACACAAAGTGGACCCACCTCCTGTTTAATTGTTCCTTTGAAAAGCCTCTTTGAGCATGTGTGCTGTTATTTTTAATAATCTCAGGTTATGAGCGGGAGCTGTCCTATCAGAGGCTGGACGGCTCCTTCAGTGCGTTTGGAGACCACGACTCGTCTGGAAGCTCCTGGTGCGTCCTGGGACACATTTAACAGGAACCATCAGGGGCGTGTTTCAGCTTTTTCAGAAACACTGATGACAGAAACTCTCTGCAGGCTGACCGCCTTCGTGCTCAGGTGTTTCCTTCAGGCGCGACCGTTCATCAGCATCGATGCCAACGTGCTGCACAGAGCGGCGACCTGGTTGGCGTCCCAGCAGGACGCCGACGGGAGGTTTGAGGAGCCCGGCCGGGTCATCCACACAGAGCTCCAAGGAGGCCTGGACGGCCCCGTCTCCCTCACAGCTTACGTCCTCATCGCTTTGCTGGAGGACGGGGACATGAGGGTGAGAAGAAGAAGAAGGAGATCATCGACGGTCATAATTAGCCACTGAAACACTGAATGTTTTCTTTGCTGCCCTCGTCTCTGTCTGTCAGGCTCAGTATGGCGCCCAGGTTTCTGCCGGCCTGGTCTTCCTGGAGACCCGCCTGGCTCTGGGAGTCCACAGTAACTACAGCCTGAGCCTGGTCACCTACGCCCTCTCTCTGTCCGGCAGCTCCAGCGCCAACACGGCACTCAGCCAGCTGATTGGACGAGCTGAGATTACAGGTGAGTGATGGCCTAAACGCTGGAAGGAAAAGGAGACACTTTGGTCTAAAGGACGGCTGCTTCCAGATGGCGTGCCGTCGTGGTCCTCCCCAGACGCCGGCCTGACGTCGTCATGGCAGCCTCGCTCCGCAGACATCGAGATGGCGTCCTACCTGCTGCTGGCTCAGCACAAACTGGGCCGCGTGGCAGACGGTGTCGGCCTCATGAGGTGGCTCAGCCAGCAACGGAACCACCGCGGAGGATTTGGAAGCACGCAGGTCCAGATCCCAGATTCTACTTATCCTCATGTCATCAATCCAATGTTTGAAAGCTGTCGAGGTCATATCCATATATTATATCTCTGTTTTTCCTTACTTCTGCCTCACACACCTGATCACCAAATCACCAAATCAGGAGATTCCTGGAACTTGTTTTAAATGAACACATATTTGTGAGCACTTTCTAGTTCGAACCAAGTTTAATATCACCCCCAGAAAAAGTACATTTCACCTGGATTCACACAAGATGTGAAATTTTGGGCACTTCCTTCTAGAATACAGACCTGAACCAGGGGACTGTTGGGGGTTTTAGTTTCAGCAGGAGTCATCTAGCCGTTAAACTTCGGTCTGTGTGACATCAGGGAAAGCCTGTGGCCGTCTGGGCATGTGGTGACTAAAAGAATAGTTCATCTTTCAGCACGCACTCCTGCACAAACATGCACAACAGATGCTGCGAAGAAACAAACAAATATGGTGTCAGAGGATCCAGATACAGTGAAACACCACACGGCTTTTTTCAGGAAGGCAGAAAATTCCTGATCTGGCCGCAGATGTACCGACACATGAAAAAGGCAGAAAAGCAGCTTCAGCCTCACAAACAAACGTACACGGCTGTAAACAGGAAATCAGAGTCCACCAGGACTGAACCCTGCTCTGCTCTCTCAGGACACCATCGTGGCTCTGCAGGCTCTGTCCGCTTTCGCAGCTCTCGGCGGGTCTCGTGACCTCGACCTGACCGTTAAGGTCGCTGGAGATTCAACCACAGTGGCCTCCTTCCACATCCACCGGGGGAACTACCTGGTGCTGCAGAGTCAGCAGGTAGGCCCGTTACCTTTAAACAGTAAAACCAAAGTATAAAGTCACGCACACTTTTTGTCCTGTTTCAGGTGGAGCCTGAAGAGGAGCTGCGTCTCCAGGTGACCGCTGAGGGCCGTGGACTCGCTCTGGTTCAGGTATCAGGACAGAATGTGAACCTTTCGACCGGTCATGCGGTGTGGACTGAAAGGACGGATGCTTGTGACACGCTCAACAGGAGGGAAATCCACCAAAGCAAAGTTTTTCCCAAACTTCTTTTTAAAACTGAATTTGGATGTTGTTTCATTTGGCCGTTTCATCACCACCACCACGTCTCTTCCCATTGGTTCCCATTCCCATTCCCAACAGGTGGAAGAAATAAACAGAAATGTCTGTTTTCTCTGTTTTCTCCTCCTCAGCTGAACGTCTTCTACAACATCAGGAACGAGGAGCTGGCGAGGAGGAGGCGAGCAGCCGGCGAGCAGCCACCGTTTCATCTGGACATCGAGCTGTTTGACGCAGAAATGAACTCGGCACATCTGCACATCTGCAGCAGGTGAGCAGCTGTTCCTCCTCTCCCCATTTCACCCCACCGAGGCCCGTTCTGTCCTGTTCTGTCGCCAAGTGCTCGTTCATGTGTGTTGAGATAGCGAGAGTGTCATGACAATAAATAAAAGAGCTCTGAGTGGAACGGACAGACGCTCCAGTTTGTCCACATACCGAAAGAGTGATGCAGCAGAATCTGTCAAACTTTCATTTTCTCCTCTTACAAACATTTAAACATAATCAGTAAAGATGTAAAGCAATAAAATCATCAAATACCAGATGGAGAAAAACATTTACATGTTTACTTTTTGGAAAGAATAAAAAAAAAAAAGATAACTCAAAATGACTAAATGAATTCATTCATCATTCACAAAAATGGTTCATAATTGTACTTTTCAACAAACTTTCAATAAAATAATGACGTTCATTTCTTATATTCTTAAGAATTCCTTTTTTTCTCTTTGTACCAAACATGTTGAATATTATTTTATTTTCAGATTGCACCTTTCTGATTGTTTTTGTATTGTTGTATATACTGTTTGTCTTTGTGGTCAAAAAATATGTAGAGTAGATGAATGTGATCTGATCTAATCTGTGGATAACAGTCCTCACATTGTGGTTTTGTCCCCCCTCAGCCTGGAAGAGGACCTGGGCCTGAATGCCACCGGCATGGCCATCATGGAGGTCGGCCTGCTAAGCGGCTTCAGTCTGGCACCGGACGCCATCCAGACCAACGAGGTGGTGAAGAAGGTGGAGACGCCGCCGGGGAAAGTGGTGCTGTACCTGGACTCTGTAGGTGTCCCTGAACCAGGACCGTCAGTCTGAAGTCAAAGACCAGGATGTAAACTGTCAAAATGTGTCTCCAGGTGACAACGGAGGAGTTTTGTCTCCTGATCCCTCTGATGATGGAGCACAAAGTCGCCAAAGTCCAGGAGGCCGCCGTCGTCCTCTACGACTACTATGAACCAAGTAAGACTGCTCCAGCCCGACCAGATGATAAAAACTCATTTTAATCCTGTTTATGACCAGAGGATGTGATTTTTCAGTTGAAAATGAACAGTTGCATTCGTTTTCTTTTGTCATTGTGGTGTCACCTCTCTTTGTCTCCAAACGTTCTGCCTTTTGTCTTCTTTAAGTGGAGTCACACCGGTCAAACTGCAGAAGATGACAGACAGCTTGATGGCTATCCACTCTTAAATAATACGTTTATACATTTTAGTCTCTGAATAAGCAGGACCTTTTTGTGTGGGCCGATCTCAAGGCGACCTCTGACCTTTGTCCTTTCCCCTGTTCCTCCAGGACGGCGGACAGAGAAGACGTATAAATCGGACTGGAGGGGGGACATGTCTACCTGCTCCTTCTGTGGCGCGGACTGCAGCGTGTGCAGAGCAGACGGATACTTCCCGGTGGGCGCCGCATCGCACAGCCACTTCCTGTCCGGCCGTTTACCGTCTGCTCTGCTCCCTCTCGTGTTCTTCATCATCACCATCAGCGCCGGCGTGTAAACGAACCTGCTGACGGGAGTTTATCAGCACCGACTCTGCAGCTCCAGGAGGGTTTGTGTGTTTTCGACACATGGAGGCAGCCTGATGTGTTCCCGGGATCAGGAGGAGACCAAAACGGAGCAAACGAGGAGAAGGAAGGTGCACAGATATTAATCAGACGACACACAAACACAAATTATAATGTTGCTCCATGAATGCTGATTTTGAATCATAATAAAAAACATCTTTCACTGATGCTGTTCTGGTCCAGGTGCAGTTGTCTCTATTTCAGGCTGAAAAAGAATCTCTTTAGACTGATGAAGTTGAACTTTGCTGGACAGCCTCGCAATTCATGAGAAAAATCACACCATAAAGCTGCAAATTGAAAGCAGCCCGTCGTCTGTGCACCAGCTCAGGGGCGCCACCATCCTGGTCCACATGGTGGTGGTTTTGATGTGGCCCTCCAAAGCTGCCTTGAGCCGCGTTGGTCAAAGTGAAATGAGTTTGTAAGTGTTGACGGCGGCTGCAATCAAACTTTTTCCCACAGAAACCTTTTGTGAAGGTTTCAACACTAAGCTGCTAAACAAAGCTGAAACTCGACACGTTCAGAAGTCCAGTTCTCGGGCTTTGTTGGTGTTTTACTTTCATGACCACTGAGCAATGAATCCTGTGATATGTTGGGCCGTAAATGTCCACCTGTCAGACAGATTTATGTGAATGTGCCTTCGAAACACAATCAGTCGACATATGCAGCTGATGAAGGCATTGAGTTGTCTTTATACTGATGCCAATAGTACCCACAATGCAACTCACCCAGAGACAGTCGGTATGGGATGCTAGCTGCCTGTAGCACCACAGAGTTGAATTTTCTTTGACAAGAAAAGGAAACAGGACACAAAAGTTGATGTTTATATGTAACGGTCAATAAAAAATCTCTTTTGGTAGATTCTCATTCCTCTTCAGGTTCATGACAGAAGGTAACAATGCACCAAAAAATCCATTTGGAAGATTTACTCTCTGGACGTAAACTGGCTCTAAATGGACTGTGACAATAAAAGCGTCTAAACAGCAGCAGGAGTCTGAGGGACACTTGAAGGCCTCCCATAAATCTGCAGACTGAAGCAGGTATGCTGCCTGATGGTCCCGGCCGTAATAAATAAAGTGACGGCGGTGTAAATGATAATGAGGCGGCGTCCCGTCTTCAAAGATCAGAACAGCTGGAGCAGAGCTGATGATTTCTGACGCACATGTGGACGTGTGACGGAGGCCACGTGACCTCCAGCTTTTTACGGCCTCAGGTGTTCTGCTTCACCCTCTGTGTTGGGGCTCCACGCCCTGCAGGTCACCAGCTGCTCAGAAAGAAAGTCAGCGAGCGTTCACTGCCAATTCTGGAGGCTCCTTTTTCTCTTTCATCCGGAGAGTTCAACACTGAAACACAAATTTCAGATTTCTCATTTTATTCAGACAAAACTTTAAATCATAAAGAACAAAGGACACGCCTGCTTCACTCATCCTGTCTGACAGACAGATTTCACCACTTAAGGCCCTTTAATGTTGACTGCAGAGGTTGGAGCTAAATGCTAACGCTGACAACATT
The DNA here is from genome assembly GCF_900963305.1 of Echeneis naucrates. Lineage (NCBI taxonomy): Eukaryota > Metazoa > Chordata > Actinopteri > Carangiformes > Echeneidae > Echeneis > Echeneis naucrates. Next base: position 782,599 of record NC_042534.1, read on the forward strand.
CACCATCTTAGTTTGATGGAGCGGCACGGTGGCACAGTGGTCAGATTTGTGCTGCAGTTTCCTCCCATGTGCACATCAATTGGACACACCCTCCCTCGCCCAACATCAGCTGCGATTGGCTCACGGGATAAGAGCACCCTTAATGGATGTTTGGTAGTTTTGTCTGTTCGTGTCTCTGCGTGCTGATCTGATATTTTCCGTTTTCAACATCGTAGCATGTTAGCACACTCACATTTCCCAGTTAGCATTAGCCACAGAGGTTGGCATGTGATTAGCATTCATTCATCAGCAGCTTTGAGCTAAATGCTAACGCTGATTAGCAGGCACCACATTTACGTGTTAGCATCACTGTAAACTAATGGAGGCCATTCTGACCAGATGATGGCGCTAGATGAAAAATTGACCCGAGGTCAGAAGAACAAAAACAGAGCAGCTGACACAGATCAAATTCGGCGAGCTCATCGCTCAGCCTTGGGAGTGTGTATCAGATCCTGTCAGAGAATAAACACGACGGCACAGGCAAAATATTTTCTCCGAAGTCCAAGCAGCGGCCTCTCGATGCATCATCTGTCAGCGAGCAGAGCTGCACCACATGTACGGTACACTCAGTCAACACATGCGCTGCAGACCGCTCCGCTCATTCTCATGGACATCAAACAATGCAAGAATGTCACAATTACACAACGCTGGCGCTACCATATTTCAAGAGAGAGCGCTTTGGACGGGAGGATGAGTCAGAGCAGCGCAGAGCATCTGGCTTCAATCAGCCGCCGAAGCTGGAGCAGAAAAGTTGTTTCTGTTGGAGACAACTCTGACAGTGCACTGAAAAGAAAGTTTTCACCCACAATTAGAGCAGAAAAGTGAGGAAATGTGATTTTATTTTATTCTGATTACACCAGAGAAATGCTGTCAGTCCACCTTAAATAAACCTGTACAGAGATGGAGAGGGCTTCATTAAAGGTCACCTGGTCCAGGTTCTCTAATCGAAGCGCTCCGAACTTTGTGATGTCACAACGAAGCACTGTCCTACAAACCTTCATCCTGACCGTCAGGGGGCGAGTCCACTGGCTTTAAATGAAGTCTATGGGAAAATGCCCCTCCTCCTCCTCAGTAAACATTTTCCTGATGAGTTTAAGGTCTCAGTCTGAACTACAACATGATGTTCATTTAGAGGGAGGGGAGGGGTTAGGGGCGGGGCTACTGTGTGACTGACAGACTGAACCACCTAATCAGGATAGATCAGAATATTTATGTTTTCTGCCAAAATAGCATCACATCCTCTGTCCTGATTGGCTGACTGGCCAGTTCCTGAGAGAGATGTGAAACAACGCTGAGGTGATTTTGTGTCCTTAAAAGCACAAATATATCTTCTGATGGAGATCATCCCTTCGGGTGAAACGGTGGAAAAGTTTGAGCCTTTAAAATAAATTTGCACTCTTAAATCTCCAAATCCAGACTTCAGAATAATAAATACTGGAGGAGGAGACGCAGCAACGCTGAACAGTTTCACGTCATGTCATTGATTCACCAGATGTTGAAACTTTCCTGTGAGACTCCGGCTTGTCATGACCGCCTCACATCGTTTCTGCAGATTCATCAGCTGCACATTCGAGCTGCCAATCTGCTGTTCAGCCAGATCTGGATCCAGGCCTGGAGCCTGGGGAGGCCGCTGGAGTTCACTGAGCTCACCGTGGCAGTCAGACTGACTGATTGGTATTAAGGGACCAGGTGGAAAAAAAAACAGAGCCAGGTTAAACTGTTTGACGTGAACGTTAGCTGCCGTGTGATTGGCAGGTGTGCGTCATGGACTGCAGACCTGTCCAGGTGACTCCGCCCCTCGCCCAGAGTGAGCTGGGATTGGCTCCGGAACACCCCGTGACCCAGAAACAGATCAGATAGAAGATGGATGAATGATAAACTTTGTAAAAAACATAAAAATAGAAATCTGATTTCTCCCTTTCAACCTGGTTTTGAATTACAGAGAGCGACACGTCATCTTATTCAGTTATTTTCCTTTTTTGGAACCATAGAAGTGAAAATGGTTCTTTTTCTACGTTTGCAGATGAAAATAAGACGCTTTGTCATCTTTCAGAAATAATTCAGATAAGCCTCCTGATATGAAGGTTATGTCAGAACATCGATCATCTCTAAACGTCCCAACGTCTCCAGATGAAGTCCAGTTTTCAACCTGCTCCTGTTTCCGGCTCCGACACTAGGTGGTAGACTTGCTCCAGGAAAAACTAGAGCGGCATGAATTCCTCCAGAACAACTTTCCATGACACAAAGGTAACAACGGGAAACTTTTTATAGAGGCTTTCACATGAACTGAGGCTGTGAGGGTCCAGCCTCCCTGGCTGCCACCGTTAATGGGAGGCAGATGGATCTGGCCTGAACTGGCAGACTAATGAGGGAAATATGGAATCAGTGGTGGTTTCACACAAGCAGACAGGCTGGATGCTAATTGTATATTTTGCTGTGTCGCTGTCAAACACACAAAGGAGAGGCCTGATGCAGAGAAGATTCAGGAGAACGTGTGAAAGGTGATAATCGTCACTATTTCACAACAGATTTGTTCTTTATTTGTGCTTCACGTGCTCCACAAAAAAAAAAAAAAATGGAAACAAGCAGATGCCTGTAAACCAAGATGCTGTTTTACAGCCCACCCCGCAGTCGAACGTGGATCTTAACAAAGCTTCACTGAGGAGGCAGAGCTCCGTAGACGGCCCCCGGAGAGGATGAGGTCAAAGCTCAGAAACTCGTGTTGGAGACGGTCCGTTCAGTCGGGGGAAGGCTGACACAGATTATATCTGTCCTCCCACCTAGGAGGGAGGACAATGGCGAGTCCAGACTGAACCGTCTCAACGAGCGCCTGATTTATGGCCATGAAACGTTGGACAGACAATAACGTTCCCTTCAGGACGAAACCCGACTCCTCTGATCTCGCCTCTAGTACCAGACCCCAGAACCAGAAACTGAACATCTGCTGAATGAGTCCGGTCCAACGTTCTGCAGCACCGACGACCTTCGTCAGTGTTACTTTGTGTCTGCTTTATAATTGCAGCAACACACAAAACTGAGATGACAAACACACAACCAGCTGAGCCTGAACACTCAGAGCTGCTGCAGTCCTGCTTTCAATTTCCCAGAAATCTCTAAATCAAGAACTGATTGATACTTTCAACAGCAAACGGCTGCAGTGTGTTTAACGCTAATTAGCAAACATTAAATTCTAACACAGCAAAAAAGCTCAAATACAGACGATTCCTTCTTCAGCTGGTGGAGACCAAAAGTGGAGCAAACAGGAGAGTCCTTTTTATCAGAAGAGCTTTGTGTTTGTTAGAGTTGAAATCAGGAACGTCAGACACCCGAGTGGCTCTTTACTCGAAGTCTTACGTGTTTCAGCTCAGGCCTGCTGGCTGACGGAAGAGTCTTTAATGAGATCTGGATCTGGTTCCTGATGAAGTGATGGCTCCTGCAGTACGTTTTCTTTGGTGTAAATTGTAATGGAACAGATAGATTTTTTTTGTTTGTTTGTTTGTCTCTTTCAGCTTTTCTCTGACCAATTAGACGCAGTATTTTTTCCTTGGCCGGAGTGTTGGTAACATGTCATTCTGCCTGGTTGGACTTTTTGGTGCTTTGATGGAGTTGGCTGGTGTGATTTATTATCGCTTGTGTAACGTGGAGGAATTGCTTCATTATTTTTTTGCACCGCTTGGCTGTCAAAGCATCAAGTAGCCCTGTAAAATCTGGAAGGCTGTTATTTTGTAGAGCACAGAAGAGAAAACCTGCAGACAAAAACTCGGGGCTCAAAACTACCTCACAAACTCTGCATGCAAATCTGATTAAAAAAGATCTGCAGAGGAAACAGAATCGTATTCTATCATGGAAAAGTGCAGGATGATTTGTATTTTTCTGATTATTTCAATAAAACAAATGACCTGAAAGTAAAATATTATGAAAAAAATAGATTTTTTTTTTCCAGAAACCTGCACGCCTGTCAGGAACACTTTGAAACCTGAGAGTGAAGCTTTCTCCTTGACCTTATTGCCACAGGTTCTATTCATTAGCCGTTCTGGAGCTTTGCCTGATCTGTTGTAAATCTGTGAAACATTCAAGTGCACACAGTTTGTGTTTATATTGCAGCTCTGCAGGAGGAGGAAATGTGGATCCGCCACCTTTAAGAGATTTAAATCTGCACCACTAATTTCAAAACGAGCCGAAGCAGCTACACGTCTTCTTGGCTCCACACAACTTGCCACACGTTCTCCCCCTGGGCCGCGAATGTGAACCCAGACTGATCTGGTATGTGATCTGCTCCCCCCAGGCCTGATCATCTTCATTGATTGAACAGACGTTTGACTGCGGAGGTCTGTGCTTCAGTTCTACTGGGAGCTCAGCCGAGGTGACGGCTTGCAGACAGCTTGTGGTCCGGTGTGAGTCCGACTGAGTCTGGTTCTCTCTTCAGTAGCTGAACAATCCTCGGTGTTTCCTGCATTTCAGACAGTCTGCTCTGACACTCATGTTTGAGTCACAGCTAAAACTTGGCTGACCCTGAAGCTCATTGCATCACTGCAGATCATGTAACCACAGCAAAGGTCTTATTACTTACTATTTGTGTCACAGTGATGTAAAGCATGCTGCGTTTGCTCTTTTCAGTCAGATTACATAAACGTTCATGATTCCGGAGCAAATCTTGTACGTTCAGCTCAGCGTTTTCTAAGAAAGATGTGGCAGCGGAGATGAGATGACACAAGACTTCTTCAAAGAAAAGAGCTTTGGGATGGAGAACACAAACTGCAGAAGTGGTTCAGTGTGCAGGAGGGAAGGTGATTCCTGGATTTACTGTGGTGGAAACCATTAAATTGCATTATGTTATATAACTTGGCCGTCGAGTCTGAAGAACAAAACTGCTCTCTTCGCTCTGAACTTGCTGCTGGATGGGGAATCCAACATGTCGCTGCAATAAACCTCACAGGGGGTGTAAAACAAAAAAGTCTGTTTTCAATATGATGAGCACAAATAGCCGATCGCAAGTGAAAGTTTGGCCGATCGCGAGCGCCGCTGTGACCCGGTGAGAAGCGTTTGTCATGGAAAAATCTGCTCCTTCTGCTTTAAAGCAGCTTTCTCATAACAGTCTGGGGTTAATGATTCAAAGCAGCCCAAAGACATGACTACATTCAGTTTCCACTATAGTGGAATTAAATCTTAATTAAATTCCAATTAATCTACCAAACCGGATCAGATGTCGTACAGTTGAAATGCTGCCACAGAATCTGTTGCACACATCCATCACACCCCATCAGGAGAACGCTGTCATTTTAACCAGAAACAACTTCTCCGTCTCTTTTATGAGTGCGTATCATGTTGAATCCGACTTTATAGCCTGTAATCTGTTTCTGGAACAGACCCTGTCGGAGTTTTAAACCTCTCCCGGCAGGAAAAGTGGAAAAGCAGCACGAGCGGTTGTTGGCGGAGGACCTGCAGGAGGAGGCTGGTGTCCCTCCTCCCCTCCACTGCAGAGGGAATGTAGAGGTCAAAGGTCAGGCTGTTTGTTTCCTGTTAAGATCACCGGCAGAGACCAGAGATGCCTCCTCAGGTCCAGATCTGTGTTTAAATCACTTTGCTCTGTTCGGAGGACTCAGCAGGGCTCACTGAGTCCTGATCATCCTGAGGGGGGGTGTATAGTGTTTGATGGTGTGTGATGAGGTTCCGGATTTATTTTGAGTCATTTTGAAAGAATTTGTGTTCCTTTTCAGAGAACTTGGGACCTTTTAGTGGAGTTTGTTTTCAGTTTCCTGCCACTCCGGTTCGTCTGATTTTGGAGGAAACGTCCACCATCCCATCACTTTCCTTTTATCTGATGTGTGCGTCTTGCCAAGCGTGTAATCATTTATTTCCCCTCTTTTTCTCCGCCCATAATACGTTATCCTACTTTTTCCTGCCATATTTTTGCAGTTCAAACATCTTTTCATTGTTTGCTGCATTTCCTCCTTACAGTGAACAAATGAGGAGAGACAAGCTTGTGTGAGAGCTGCAAAGAGAGTTTGAGCACATAAACGCAGATTTTGCAGCTTTATTGTATAAATATTAGTTGTCATTTTGTCAGGCTGCTATTTGAGACGGAATAAAACTCAAAGTGAAAAAATTAGTCAACATTACTGAAAATTACAGCCACATCTTAAGTAACATTGACTTCCTGCTGGAAAGAATCTACACACACATCGATTATAGACGTTTAATGACAAACACATGCTTGTAGTTTCCAACTTTTGTATTTTGCAGTCCAGAGCAAGAGAGAGAAAAATGCTCTGTGATCCAAGCTGCTACGAATATGTGAGTGAAAACCAACAGGGCATCTGTGGAGCGTTTTAAAGGGCAGGGCTGATGTCGGACAACGTGTGCAGACAGTCAGCTGTAAGTCATCCTCCAGCATGTGCAGGGAGGACGGCCTCAGATCCAGATCTGTCGCAGCCACATTGCTCCGATCGTGCAAATTGTTTTGGTTATTGGAAGGATTAAGTGTGCTCATCAGAGTTTCACACACCAGCGTCTGCGTCCTTTCATTTGACAGAGATTCTGATTGAATTAAATTTTTTAAAAGTTACACAGATGTCCTTAAAGGGTTTAAATGTTTTGACTAAAAGAATCAGAACCAGATCAGAGCCAAAAACCTGGATCGGGACGTCCTGCTGGTTTGTCATCTTCTCTGGATCCTGGACTCACTTTGCCCTGTTTGACTTTGACGTGTAATTTCATGGTTTGGGGCAGATACGGTGTGTCAGGTAAATCTGTGAATGACGTAAAGTTCTAAAAATAACTCACCTCATCACTCATTTAGATTTGGACCTGGAGGTTCAAGCAGTTATTAGTTTTATTGCTCATAAATACTAAACACAACAAACCTTAAAAAGTCCAAACGTGGCTCTAATTAACCATCCAGTCAGAAATCCTGACTGTTCCACCTCAGATAAGACTAAAGATGTCTGTTTCATCCAAACTGGAGCTTTACATTCCACTTAATTGTGCGTTAACGTTGTGCAGCTGAACTTTTGTGTCATGTGTTTCAGCATTTGGTGATGATTTTGAAAAGTACAGCCCCCACTGCAGGCCGAACAGTTAAAATGACCCTCTTTAAAACGGGACGAGAGACGGTTCCATCAGGCCGCGGACGTCGCTGAAAGTCAGAACTGTGTTGATGACATTACTTCAGGACAGATTATCTCCCCTATTTGTCAAAATCTCAGCAGCTGCCAGACGACGGAAACTGCTGGAGAGCTTCAGCTGAAGCCAAATTCCTATTAACGGAAGAGCTGGCGTATATATTCAGCCTGAACCCAGCGTGGGTTTATATGTAGGCAGCTGCCACAGACTCACTAAATCTCCAATTAGAGTAACGAGAAGCAGGCAGCGATGTTTATTTTCAGAGTCACGTGTCACCGAGCTGCATGTGAGCGTGAACACAAACGGACAAACGTGGAAAAAACGTGAACGGCATAAAAATCTGCTGAGTTCAGCTCATCTCGTAGAGTTCGGTGCCATCGAAGGTCTGCGGGGGGGTGATGGGGGGGGGGGGTGCATGAAGTCAGGGAAGAACGCCGACGACCGGCCGGGGTCAGAGGGCGCCTTCATAACTGGACCAATAAACACTGCTGCCACTGGATCCAGGTCTTCGTCCAGGTCTTCGTCCAGGTCTTCGTCCAGGTCTTCGTTCAGGTCTTCATCCAGATCTTCGTCCAGGTCTTCGTCCAGGTCTTCGTCCAGGTCTTCGTTCAGGTCTTCATCCAGATCTTCGTCCAGATCTTCGTCCAGGTCTTCGTCCAGGTCTTCGTCCAGGTCTTCGTCCAGATCTTCGTCCAGGTCTTCGTCCAGGTCTTCGTCCAGGTCTTCGTCCAGATCTTCGTTCAGGTCTTCGTCCAGGTCTTCGTCTGACCGTCGTCCCAGCATGTTGAGAACACGTCTCGGCTCATGTGAGAAAGAATGTGAAATAAAAAGAGTGAAGGAATTTGTCGCAGCTCACAGACGGTGTGATGTAATAGACTTAAACAGGAAGTCAGACAGTGACGGCCAATCAGGACGCAGCAGGTAAGCGTGCTGGTTCTTCGTGATGCAAACGTCAACCAGTTTGTCTTTTTCCTTCCCATCAGGAATATTGATGATTCCCTCAGATCGGGTCCTCATAGCCCAGAGCAGGAAGTGGTGAATAAACGGGGTGCTTCCCAGTTTGGCCCTCCGATCAGGTGGAAGCTAACGGGGACGAAGGCTGCGGAAAGGTCTTCAGTCTGACTCCAGTTTTCCAGGTTCTGTCCTCCTTCCACATGAATCTGGGTCATCTGGACATAAAATTCAGCTGTGCATCACTTTAAATGTTGCTGCCTGGAGGGCAAAGGAAGAGCCGGTGTATCCAAAGCTAAAACTTCGCTGCTGTTTTCATCCATTAAGCAGGCAGTGGACCGGGCTGGCCCACGCTTGGTTCCAGCTGCTGGTCCCAGTGTGGCCCCCAGTGTGGCCCCCAGTGTGGCCCCCAGTGTGGATCCCAGTGTGGACCCCAGTCCAGTGGATGATTAAACCTCACTGGATAGTTAGCTTTTGTTTTCAGTGTTGGTTTTTTGAGGCCAACTAGCTGCACTTCAATTTGGGTTTGCCATTTCTTTTTGCTTGTGTGCACATTTTCTAACCACGTTTGACTGAAAACATCTGGCTTTTATGTTTCTTCACTTTTCGAGAAACAAGCTGGATCGTAACATAAATGGGGGCTCATCCGGAATCCAGAGATTCCCGCGGCCAAATGTCTTAAAAGCGTGAAGGTTTGAATGTGTCTGAGGAGGAAAAATGGTCCACAGGTGAGTTAATTAGACATCACAGTTTGATTTGGCTCAGAAGATGAACTGCTTCAGCATCACTAACAGATTAGAAGAGTTTAGAGTCAAACTGCTTGTTGGCTGATTGTGTTTTTTCAGAACTGCGGTTAAAGATGGCCGCCTTCAGGTATTTTTATAATTCCTGGACTCCAAACTGGGACGTGATTGAACACAGAACCAGAGTCAACTGAGCTGATCAGCTCATCAGGAGGAGTCCCAGTTCAGTCAGCAGAAACTTTTTTTAAATCCATGAAGGAGAAAAGAGAGAAAGACAAAAGTCTTCTGTGATTTAATTCATGACGTTGTCATATTTCATAAATATGCTGTCTCAACGCTCCCGCAGAGGAGAGTCGGCTGTGGACTGGACTTGGTTCTGGATTTGAAGACTGGAGGTGGAAGATGGGCAGAATGACATCTGACAGCAGAAGACGAGAGATTTTAACGAGAAAATCTGCTTATTGGAAACAACATTTCCTGTTTCTCTCTACAACTATCAGGAAAACGTTTCCTGATCAAACTCAAACTGAACTTCAGCTCCAGACAGCTGATCCTTCTGCTCATCAGTCCGGACCCTCATCTGGCTTTACGGATTCCTCCTCACTCAGACAGATCTCTGCAGCTTTAGCTCGACAGTCCAGGAAACTAGATCTGCACAGAGATTAGATTAAAAAAAAAAAAAAAAAAACGCGGTTTCAAGTAAAAGCAGCTTCCACATTAGCTCCCACTGGGACCGTCAGTTTCCCAGAAGGAGCTCAGATTCTGGTAAACTGGGCTGCTCATGGTCTGAAAATGTAAATGAAGTTGTGTAATTGATTCAAAGCCATCAGATGTTGTTTATCCTCCGTTGGGTTTCCTTTGTGGAATATCGAGTTTTTAAAAATCACCAAATTAATTCTTCTCAGCCACACAATCAGCACCTCAAATTAGATGATTTGTTATGTCTATTTGTGCCAGATAATTTTCCATGAGCTGTTTTTTGAATCCGTCGTGTAACGATGGTGTCACGGCCTCCTGAATGAACCGCAGGCTGTGACCGTAAAACAAATTCACGGCGCGGTGGGAATGTTTGGAGCATTAGCTGCAGGAACAATTAGCTCTTACGAGTGACCTTTTAAAAGAGCTCTAATTGAAACAGCATCAACGAGGAGATGTTCATTTGGTTGGAAGAACTCAGAAAGTCAGACTTAATAATTTAAAGACCCGACAGAAAGAAGTTTGGCTTTTCATGTTGGGGAAGCAGAAAGAGGAAGTGAGTCTTTGGGGGGTCAACATGTGTTATTCTGCTGATCGACAGTTATTCCAGAGGACGGAATTCCTGGTGTCCATATCTGCAGCACCGCGTTTGGCTCCTCCTGAAGACTTTCCCAGGCCAGATGGGATGGATGGAATCTGTAGACCCTCCGGGGGGGTCGGCCTCCACAGAAGAGCTTCTCTGTGGTGGCTTGGTTGGGACTGGAGGTTTGTCTTCCATCTTTGGAGTTTGGTCGGCTCACGCTCTGCTTTGTCCGAGTAGCTCGTCATTCGAGTGCGAACGGCTCATAACAAATTCCCACATTAACAAGGTCAGATTGATTTCTGACATCAACATGATGCTGACCTTTAACCTCAGACGACAAGCTACAATATTAATGATCAATAAAGATCTAAGCTGCACTGATTGGTCGTTTTTAGTCCAAAGCGGCTGCGATCTCATCTGTTCCTCACTTCAAACGGAAGGAATGGGGGAAAAGTGCCAGATCAGAATTTTACTGAGGACATTCCTCCTCTGTGAACGACCTGCTCCTCCAATGTTTCTGTGTGATCGGCCACGTGGTCGACCTTCCAGCCAACTGCACATCCCGTAAATCTCAGGTGGACATAAAAGGTTCCATGTGGACGACCAGGTGATCCCGACATTCCTCTGGTGGATTTCCTCTAAGTTCTGTAGTTTATCAAAATCAGGGATCAGAGAGGAGCCGCGGAGTCCGTCCTTCATCCTCACATCACTGAGGGACATTTTCCTCCAGAGGACAACGTCTGAAAAACAGTGTCCTAAACCTTCATTCTGTCTAATGACCGCGACGAGAAGTCAGATTGCACTGAAGTCTATGGGAAAATGTCCCTCCTCCTCCCTGATGAGTTTATGTTCATTTTTTAAATGAAGCTCCGTTTAGAGGAAAACTGATAGCAAAGATTTCCATCTTCAGCAGGAACCAGCAGGTCTTTCGCTGAGAGGCGATCAGAGACAGACAGGACTGACGTGTTGTTGCTTTTTGGTCTATTTGCAGGATTTATTGTCGGTAGATAAATAATGGCTGCAGATTTATCCGTCCTGACCTCAGCTGTAACACCAAACACTGTCTGTGTAATGACAGACTGACCGGACCGGGCTGTACTGGTTCTTGGTCTAAAACAGTGTGGGGATCAACCCGTATTTCTACAGTATTTCTGACACAGTCGAGCTTCTCCTTGTTGACTTCGGCCCTCAGATGGTCCTCAGGTGGAGCCCAGCTAAAGAAAATGTGTGTGAAGGGAAAAATCCAAAGTGGAGCCAACACCTGTAGCAGCAGAGATGGAAAGTTCAGAAGTTCAGACTGATCCGGAGCCACGTGCTTCTTATCTTTATAAGAAGAAAACTATGCCCTGGTTTTATGAAGCTTAGATTTAATGGCACTAGATGCTGATCCGTGCACAGATCTGCGCTGACATCAGTCGAACTGTACGAATCGGAGCGCGTCAGGCCCGCCGTGTATTTATGGGAGCTTTAGGATGATTTGTTACGTCTGGACGGATCCTCAAAGATCCCACTGCTGCCCCCTCCGACTCCTGACGGGTCTCAGAAAATCCTCAAAGACAAGATGGAAAATTGGACACTCATTTTTCCGAGGAGGTTTTTACATCGTTGCACGAGGTGCCACTTGGACGTGGGCTCGACAGAATTATGTTCAGAGGAGTTTCCATTCGATGGCTCACTTCTGTCTGCAGGGTTGGACCCTCAAAACACCGAAGAACTGTATCGTCTCTGGCTTTAAATGAAAACTGGAGATCAGCTCTTTTCCTCATCTGTCGTGTGAAACTGATGAACGAAGTTAGTCCTTCATCTGTCAGAGTAGACAGAATAAAGACAATCAGATATCTGGAGCTGAGTTTTCATCATTAATGAGCAGAACTCCTGACCAAACGCATGAGAGGAACTTTTCTCTGGTTGTTCTGCTGTAAAAGGGTTAAACTGGGGTTGAATTATAGAGGGAATTTTATTGCTGATAGTTATTCTGAGACAGCCATTCCTCGGGCGTTCTCGCTCTTTGCAGTGAGTCATGTTTTTGTGTTCACGCTGCGTCGTGTCCTCAAAGTGTGAAGAACTGAAATGTTCCTCCGCTCGTTACTCACCGTGGTCCGGACTCAGACCAGCTGCTGCTGGGGGCACCAACCACACACGATTCATCACACCTGTTCTTATTTATTCATCACTGTGACTCTTTGACTCCGTCACATCAGTCAGTTTTGGTGTGAAAGTGAAGAAAACAAAGATTTCTTCCAGTTTTTAAAGGACCATATTTCCTGTGTCTTAATTTGAAGGGCTGATTTCCAAAAGGAGTCTTCTTGCTGGTCAGCCAATGAAAAGACAGGATCTGATTCTCTCCTCTGATTGGCTGACTGTTCTGAGTGATTCAGTTCAAGGATAGCAGTGAAAACATTCAGACAAACAGATTGTGTTAGATTGGTTGGAGGGTCCAGGTGGGCGTGGCTGAGGGCGCAGCTGCTTTGTTGTGACATCACAAAGTCACATAAGTCCTGACGGCTCGTTTTAAGGTTTGGTTTCTGAATCCACCTGATCTGGAATCAGATACCTTTAAACGGTATTTCTGGTTCTGTCTTTTGTGTCATGTGACAGGGAATTTGGGTTGATCTGGGAAAAGAGGGCTGTCTGGTTTTGTCATGTGTGTTTACTCGTGCTTGAAGCCTTCCAGAGACCGGCGCATTAGTGTTGTGTACGCTGCGAGTAACTGGTGCATGCACATTTCATTCACGGTCATGTGCACCAGTGGAAACAGCAGCAAACTCGTGCAACCACAACCAAAAGCAGAGAAATGGGACTTCTTCATAAGAAGAGACGGCGAACAGGAGTAAATATCACAAAACCAAATGAGTTGAAAACAAAGTACAGTGAAGCTTTTGGATTAAAACTTCACAATATCGTAAAATAGAAATGTTAAACACCTCAACTCATACTTAGAGGCATTTTCAAGGGTTAGCTGCCACATTTAGAAAGTCATTTTTTAAGAAATAGTTTATCTGCCAATTTAAAAAAATAATAAGTGAAAGTAACATTACATTTGGAAAACAAAACGATTATTTATCAGGATAAAAGGAGGTTAGTTCTGCTGGTGGCGTGACTGTCAGTGATGTAAAGCAGATGTGCTTAAATACATTTGCAATGAACTTTGTCTTTATATGATGACATCACACAGATCAAATCTGAAATATTATCATTTCTCATCATGCTTTGGTGCATCTTAGTGTGTTCAGTGGGATCCAATCAGGCTGAGGTATATTTTTATATTAATGCAAAGCTTCAGTTTCAGAGTCATGAGATAATCATTTATTTCCAACTGAGCACCAGCGCTGACCTCATGTGCCTGTTAAAAGTATTAAATGTGCTCATGTAGTCATGCAGCTGTTTGAACACAGAATACCTGCCGCACATGTAAAACCAATCAGCTCAAAGTCGTTACAAATCCTGATGCAACGTGAAGGATCATAAACGGCGGCTGATGTGAGGTCATTTATGTCCAAATGGATGTGACTGATTGAGTCGTTCTTTACGTTGACTCTCAACATGGAAACGTGAGATCAGGATGACAAAGCTCCTCCTAAACAAAAACACAGTTTTCTACCTGAACTCATCTGGAGGTCACGTCTCTCCATCCATCGGACTGCTTTCTGTCTTTACTGCTACAACAAGGGTGAAGTTATCATGACGTCAGGCGACAAGAGGCAACACACCGAGACACACAATGAGCCTGCTGCAGCCAAACTCATCAGGAAAACATTTACTGAGCTGATGAGAGAAGGAGAAGGACCCACATTTTCCCATAGAATTCAGTACGATCTGATAGCCTGCAGCTTTTAGCATTGGCTAAAGAGGGGGGGAAGTGCTGCAGTTTCTGTCTCGGTGGAATCCTCACTCGGGATAAAACTGCGTTAGTGTCAGAAAACACCTTTCCGTTACGCCTCCAACGTATCCTGAAACGATTCACGCCGCCATAAACCAGCGGCCCCGTTTCTTTTGGTTGTCATCGTTCTGAAATGGAAGAGGAACAAGCTGGACTTCATTTTCCTGCTGAGAGTTCCAAAATAAAAGGCATCTTATTTAAGATGATACACCGCAGTCGTATTTCATCCTTCGTCTTCTTCTTCCTCTTCAGCCGGCCTCCATCTGCCGAGGGAGGACGGGATGTAATTCATATGATTGAATTATAGATGAGGACCAACAGCCATACCGCTCGAATTGCCTCTCTATTCCCAAACATGTCGTGAAAATGTTTATTATGAAACGTTTTCATGATTCATTTTACAGAACCACCTTTCATTCATTACAGTCTGATCCCAGGAATCCACACATGGGACGGATTTTGGTCGACTAAACCACCTACAATCATCCTTTCTGCTGTTGGCTAATTAAAATACAATTGTACTGCAAATTGAAATATACATGGGATGCATCAAGATGTATTTTTATGCCAGATTAGAGTGTAAATCTCATTTTAAAGAGTTTTATTTGTCTTGTGCCTATGAGGCCAAGATTTTTTTTGGTGGCCATATTCAATAAAACATTTTATTTATTAGTTTTTCACATAATTTCTAACACATGTTTCTAAAATGTCACCCTGACTGTCTGAAATGAGCCACATTGACATTTTTGAAACTCCACTGAGTTTTCAGTTTGAATAAAAAGCCTCTGAAAGGTGACAGCGTGGAGAAACACGTCGGATCGAAACGTCAGTGCAGATTTTCAGGGGTTGTTCAGCAAAATGTAGTTTCTGCGCCTCAGTGATCAGCCTACGTTTGTTTGGTAAATCATTCCGACTAATATTTTCCAGATAGACTCATCCCTTCTCTGTAAGTGCTGTTAATCCACTGAGGGGTTTACTGTCTGTTTCTGAGGCTCAGCCCACCGAGACGTCATCCATTTATGAGGCGTGATGACGAAGATGTTGGAATTTGTAGCCTGAAGAATGAGCTGACATTGTGTAACAAGACGACCGCCAAGGATCGCATCAGCTGACTGAGCCTTAAAACCAAAGGTCAGGACTTCCTGAACTTTGTGATGTCACACTGAAGCAGCCAAGCTGCTTTGGTTTCTTTGTTCACTTCAAATCTGCTCCATTCGGATCAGTCACAACACAGGAAGGTCAACATTTTAAATTTCCCTTCAAAGACATCAAAGAAGAAAAGATAAATATTTCTTTTCATCCACAGGAAGTCGGGGAAACGCCTTTTTAAACGTCCCCAGTTGTACACTGAGACCCTGAAGTCTCTTTACAAAGCAACAAAAACTCTTCTGACCGGCCGGCCTGTTGTTCTCAGAGCTCCTGAGAGACGGCCTGTAAAGCCACACCGAGACGGAGTTTGGTTCTTAAAACCACAAATTTATTTTCCTATGGAGATCAACCCTTCAAAATAAAACACCAGAGAAGTGAATATATGGCCCTTTAATATGAAATATGGACCATTAATGTAAAATATGGACCATTAGTTTTAGGAAAAGATGGTGGTTTTAATTTCTAATAGGCCACAGTCAAATTTCTGTTCACACAGAGCACGAACACCACCCGAGCACGGCCGACAGGTGCCTCATTGGCTCTGAGTTATGATGATGTCACTGTCGCTGTCAGTAATGCTCGTTATTCAGCCTCCGGAGGTGAGGCTGTCTGAAGCTGCAGGTGGTCGGAGGTGGATCTGTCCCCGGTGAGCGTGTTCTTCGCTGTAGTAATAACTTCACACACTCTCAAATCTGGCTTCGTATGTCCACTTCTTATATTCTGCAGGAAGTGTGTCACTTTGGGATTAAATTAAAAAATATCAAATGAAGAAAAACCTTCAGTCTTGAGCCATAACACAAGTTCCCTTTTATTTGTGCTTCAGCAGGAATCTGGGCCTGTTTGTTTAAATATACTTGACGTGTCTTTGCAGATTTGATTTTATGGCTTTGTGACTCCAGGAACTGAGCTTTGGGTTCAGATGAGTGCAACAGGTTTCAGCCTGAAGCCATTTCTCTGAAAGAGAGTTGGAACTTTTTGACAACTTGAATATTTCATGACGCTGTGACTGAGCTGCTCTGGACAAACTGCTGACTTTGTGTCAAGTTTTAAGAGACACGGTTTGTTCTCAATGAAGACACTCACCAAGCGCTAATTTAAACCAAGGTGTCCGGATCAGCCCGGATTAGAGGTGGAGACACAAACTTTTGGAATAAAACTTTATATGCTGTGCATTTTTTTGGTTGGTTTGTGTTGTGTTAATAATTAGAGCAGCAGCTTCTAACTGCAGACTGCAGAGTGGTCATGTCAGATTTGTCTTTAGATCGAACACACACATACATACGGAGACTCATAATTAATGAATGCTTCCCGGGTTAAACGGATCCTCGTCAGTTTTTCCAACTCTGTCAAGGAAATTCCTTCTAAAAATCAACAACATCCCATAAACTCCACTCAAACTAAACTGAAATAACTGCCCAAGAACTTTTACTTTATTTCCCCTATAATTATTTCCCAATTACTTACACTAGATGTTTCCAGACAACTTCTCCGGGAACGTCGGGGCCAATAAAGCTAAATGTTCCAACTTCAGTCTTGAAATATTGTCCAAAGAGCTGCGACTGGCAGATTCCTTTTGTGTTTCACTGACAGTGGTGCAGTTTGTTGAAATATGAATATTTCAGACTCTGGTCTTTCCTGAATATCAGCCAAAAGAAAATTCTCCCCTCAAAGACAAAAGTGTGTAGAGACGGAAGTGTCCTCTGTAGGTCCTGTATGGAATGAAGCCCTCCTCTGATCGGCTGACTGATGATGGTTTTTGGCTCTTGAAAATAAAAATGCATCTCCTCATTAATAAGATCACAGATTATGGATCCATCACAGAGAACAATCTGGGATAGTGGTCAGGACCTGCTAAAGGTGTCCCACCTGACCCACGGGGTCAGAGGTCAAAGGTCGTCCTGGGGAGGGAGGTTGGTGTGTAGCTGCAGACCCCGGTCCACTAAAAGCTCCTGGACTCGTCCAGACCTGTGAAGGAGGTCCAGAGGAGGCCTACATGGGTCGGCTCTGCTGGTGCTGATGTTCCGGCTGATAAATGAGCAGAAATCATTATTTCTGCTCATCAGAGCTTCATGTTGAAGTTTGTGTGGTCTGTGAAGTCTTCTGGGATTTAAATCTAAATTAACACAATCCTGGCTTTGTTTGTTCGTGAGACAAACCAAAGCAGAACTCCAAACATGTTGCTGTAAATCACAGCGCGTGCCAAAGTTGTTTATTTAATTTGATTTAATGTCATTTGTTGCAGAAAACCCTACAAACGTGCTTTTGTAGCATCACGCTGAAACTCCTGGTGGATGAAGGTCTGGACCAAAGAATGTGACGTCCACAGTAAAGAAAACTAACAGAACTCCCTTCATGTCTGATCTGTTTTCTGCAGACGACGAATTCTGAATATGTTCATAAAAATGAACCCAACTTATAAATCCTTTGGACACAATATCAGACTTTCTCTTCCTGGAAATAACTTTATAATCTAAAAGAAAAAACGCTTCTCACCAGAAAGAAAAGAATTTTGGCTAATTCATCTGTAATCCTGCAGCTTGTTGACATAAATCCTTGGAGGGTTGTGTGAAGTCTGATTTGTAGTTTATTAACAAATTCAGCAGTGAGCTGCAGAAACATCAGTCACAGAAACTTAAACGTGTCCACCATCCACAGCTGCTGTGATATGATTCATACTGCCCGTGTTTCAGCCCTCTGTCATGCCACCCATTCCACTGTTGGCTGCCATTTTGAAGTTTGTAATTTGTCTGTCATGTAGTTGGTTTTTTTTTTCAGTGGAAAACCTGGTCCGACTCCTGAGCCACAGCCGGCCCACAGTCTCTCAGTCCCGTCCTGCAGAGCTGAGCCAGAACTCATGCTGTGTTTTCCTCCCCCACGGAGGTCAAAGGTCAAAGCCACAAAACAAGGAGAGCTGTCACCGTGTTCTCTGTCATCTGATGTAAGCGGTTTGGTTTGCGGTTTTGCGATCACCTCAGCCGGGTCTGATTCAGCAACGTGGCGAAGGAGGCGAATGTGGGGAATGCTGGGAAACAGAGCCTTTAAATGAACCTGTGGTGTCACCGCTGGGAGACCTGAAGATAAGACACATCACCGTTTGTGTTTACCGCCGAGTAGTTTAGCGGAGTTTAGCCTCCACATTCTTCCTGGTGTGCACTTCCTGCCTGTGTACATTTTCCCATGACTGTGTTTGAGCTTTCCAGGCTTGTGTTATTTTTATTCTACATTTTATTGCCAAATGAGTCAAGACATTCTTTTTACTTTTCATTTAATCGGACTTGCACTTTCATCCAATTTATTTATTTATTGAATTGAATCCAATCCAACTATTTTCACTATTATTTGTATTTAAAATACCATTTAGAAGAAATGATATCGTCCTTTCTTTTAAATGTATTTCCAAGCTTTGCCTTGTGTCTGAAAATTGTTATACAGTTCTTCATGTTGGTATTGAATCATATTTAAATGAAAATGAATCAAACCAAACTAGTTAAATTCCATTTTCACTAGTTTCACTTTGTTTCCTGAAGAAAAGTGTGCAATATTTAAACTGTATTTTCGTTTTTGTCTCGTGCTGCAGGACCGCCTGCCTGCCGGTGCCTCGACTTGTCTGCGGGGTCAGAGGTCAAACAGGGCAAGCTTTTAGCCCTGTGGGGACACAGAAAAGGTGTCTGTAGGTGGAGGGGTGAACTTTTGAGTCAAAGGTCCCCGATCCCTGTAACGCTCAGGCGTCCAGCTGTTCGTTCGTCCTTCTGCTCACTTGGTTTGATCCGGATTGCTTTACATCAGAGAGCGTTTGTTTAGTGTCTCCCTTTAAGAATTTCATGAAAACTGTGAACTTCACCTGTCCTGCTGACGACCTGAGACGTCTGAGTGCCTCAGGCTGACAGGAGGTCTGTTCATAGGATGGATTCAGTTTTCATGAGCGTGTATTTGTGTACGTCTCTCTTTCAAACTTAATAGACTGAAGGAGTCTGGGTCTGGGTCTCCCTGGTCCTGGTCCTGATAGACGTCGCCTAGCAACAGAACTATGAGGTCATAATAACCACCTGGGGGGCTTCACAGGCCGACGCTGACCAACGAAGGAGCAGAAACAGTTTGGCTCCTACAGAATAAAAGCACGTCATTAGCAGCTTGACCTTCTTCTTTATTTGACGATGTTCACGCCTTTTTTTTTTGTTTGTTTGTTTGTCTGGGCAGCAACGAGGAAAACTGCTCGCTCATGAGTTTCGGCTGGTTGAGGATCCTGTTCCAGGACGTCCAAAATAAATGGCTTTGCTACCGGTCTGGAAGGATTAGTGCCCCGTTATTGTCATCATCACGCCGAAGGGAACGCCATCACTCACAGGAGCTGCTTACACTTCAGCTCTGTGGCTCTTTACCAGAAACAAACAGACTGATTCACGTCATAAACAGGCAGCAGCAGCAGAATCTGCTCATATTTGAGGATTTTTCTTTTTGCTTTGGATCATCTTAATCAGAGGGAAACATGATGTGTTCGGCTGCCATCAGGGGTCAGCAGAGCTCTCTACAGGGCTGCGGGGGGACGGGGGGCTGATGGGTAGTGGTCCACGGTGATATCATTTTCCATCAGTTCCTCGACCTCCTCGCTGCTCCAACACGCAGCAGCAGAACAGATGAGGTGAGGAGGAGGAGGAGGAGATTTTTCCACTACCACATTTCACCTCCGGGCGACCGCGTCTGGAAAGACAATATCTGTAAAAAAAAAAAAAAAAAAAAAGGTCATCAGTCAGAGGGAACAACATTCAGCCCTGAAAACATGCACGCTTTTAGCCGACAGGCAGCAACCTCCGCTTTTTATCTTAAACTCCATTAGACTAAAAAAAGACGGCTCATAAAACATCCCGAGGTCATTACATCATCTGGAATTGTTTATCAGTGATGACATTGTTGAAAACGTCAAATAGAAAAAGGAAAAAGCGAAGCAGGAACCCATTCTGTCCCCCTCCAATGTGAAATCCTGAGACCTCCACGGTTTCCCTCCTTCGTGGTGACGATGGGACTCTTCTGGATTTCCTCGCTCAGCTGCTTCCTCCTGGAGACGTATATTTTAATGTCAGTATGAATGTGATCTGGCATTTCCATCCCTGCTAACAAGGCCGTCTGAGTCCGGTCTCCTCCTCTCCTGATAGCCTGACAAGGCCGACTGGATCTGATCTGGTCTCCCTGATTTAGTAGGTGTTGGATTTGATGCTGACGCCGAGGCTGGACGGACATCCCCGATCGGTGGATTTGGATCAAAGCATCTGACGGATGAGTGACTCTAATTTAACGACATCCTGTTTTTAAAATTCATCTCTTCCTTTAATGTTTGTTAAAGCGTTTTGAGCTCAGATATAAAACAACTCTCAAACTGTCAGGACAAATTTACATTGAAGGAGAAGATTCTCTGTTGTTATTTTTCCCGGCGTCACAGTTTTCTGGGCTGCGACCTCGGAGTGATTCAGTTCTGCCTTCCTGCCTCGCAGCTCCAAACCTCCATCAGTGTCGCTGACAAATGAAACACACTATCTGCTTTTTTCACGGCTGCGGGTCACAGAGCAGCGAGGAGGAGACGGAGACGAAGCGATAATGTGAGAAATGGAAGCGAACTATCAGGCCTGACACATGAACGTCCGACTTCACAGCCTTTCTTTGGGCTGGACATCAGCAGCTGACGCTGATTTTAACATTCAAACACTTAATTTTCTGTGTCATCGTCAAATAATCACCAGCTGAAGCTTCGTGGAGATCGGGCAGCGTGATCTGTTTTTAGGCCTAAGCAGTGAAGCCCAGCACCGAATCCTGATCCGGATCGTGTCGGATCTAAAGGTGCATCTTTGGAATCTTTGGAGAGATTCTGATCATTCGTGTGTGTGAGTGGAGTTACTGGCTTCAACAGAGTGTAAGAGCTTCACATAGTTGGAGTGGATGGCAAACATTAAAGAATCTCCATCTGCCAGAACTCTCATCTCTGCTGTCTGGATTTCCATCTCCACATTAATCCGCCTTTGTTCGGTTAATTCATAACAAGCGAGCGGTGCAGCAGTCAGTCAGTCAGGGCTGGGAAACGAAACATGTCACATCCGAGCAGCGAGTTACAACACACATGAAAGTGATTTGTGTCGGCAGCCAGACGGGACACATGGAACGGCGAGAGAATATTATTGGTCGTAACTTCGGACAGAACCGATCCAGTGCGTTGGTAACTTGGAGACTTTAACACGATGAGGTTTGGTCAGAGTGTTGAACTGAAATAGTTCACATGATTAGCAGTTCATTCTCTGTGTTTTTTATTTTATGTGATTTACGACTGACTCACAACAGCACACAATCATGTCGCACAAAAGGCGACAGATGTTAATCCATTCACATTTTCTGCCCATGAGCTCTTGGATGGTTGAGCTGTTAGGGCCCAAACGATCCAAGAAGGAGTTCCTGGTTCGATTCCCGTTCCCTGTTAAAGTTAAAACAGCCAGAGAGGGATTGTGTAGAGAAGCTCTGATTACAACCAGAATCATCTGAACTCGCCGCCCACAGCTCACATCTGGGCCGACCTCAAATCTCAGACTTCAGCCAACGTGTGCTTGAGTCACCATGAAGCATTTTCCCATAGACTTCAACACAGTCTGACTTCTTTTGAACAACCCTTGGTGGTCTTTGGATCGAGCTCCTTTACGGGTCAGAAATCTAACCGCAGTCTTTACTTCGGCCTCGCAGAACACGACGAAAGACTTCGATGCACAAACAACAACCTTTATATGACATACATTTTATTTATCAGACTCCAAGCTGTCCGTCATTTATCATGCCCCGCCTCTTTGAAAAAAAAAAAAAATCCTTTCAGAATAAAAGGGCCTCTCACATGGTGGAAGGGTTAGCACCATCAGAGTGGAGCTTTCTTTTTTATTTATAGAGGAAGGTTTTGGGTGAGAGTTCAGACTGTGTGTTCTGCACATCTCCGTCCACATTTACAGCCAGATGAACAAAAACGTGTTGACAGTTTGGTGAATTCAAAGTCAAATATTAACATTGGACGCTGAAAATGTAATTATTATTTTTTTGTCTGCTCGTTTGTTTCCCTTCATGACATTTATTCGTTTTCTTTTTTTAGCTTTGCTTTAGGACTTCTGTCAGAAAGAAATTAAATTAGATCTTTTATATCTAAAATATAAATAAATATCTTATATCTAAGACCTGACAGATAAAGTCAGCCTTGTTCATGTGGCACATTTGATCCAGCTGGTTTATTCCAAAAAGGACAAATGCGTCTCTATATACTGTTGAACTTTTACTGCAGCCCGTGAACGTGTTTTAGTTTTCAAAATAAAATGGCGCTGCAATAAACTTTAATAACAGTCATTTTAGCATAAAATAAACAAAGTTACGGATGATATCACTTCTTCCAAACCAACAATAATTGCATCTGAATTTGGGCGAAACAAAGCTGATATAGTGTTATTTGTTGATTATGCAACGTTGCGGTTGTGCGTCTCAGAGGACTCGGAGAAGTGTTTCCAGAATCTACATGATCTCATATATTTATGTAATAATAAAACGTGCAGTGAACAGATGGCACTTTGCTTCAAAGCTCTGCAATTTGCATTAAAAATCACCAAATGAAATTCACAGTTTTTTGGTTCGTAAAACACAGAATGGTCCGTCGCTGAGCAGGAAGGCCAAACCTAAATGAGACGGGAGGATTTCCCGTTTATCCTTGGCTGCAGATTCACTGGTATCCTGTTTCAGAAAAATCAATCCCATAATCCCTCCGTGATGGATGCCTGGATTATTTATCACAGGGGCAAAATGATTGTTGGAGGAGTCCAGGTCCAGAAACGAGAAGAGACAGTTTTTAAACGCATCGTTTGGAAAGATTAAATCCTGAACATGATGAAGAATGAACATCCGCTGGACTTTTTGTCCAGCAGCAGCGTGACCTGTCCTGTCCTGATGTTCGTGGAGATCATTGATCAGTTTGTTCTCCTGACAGGAGAGAGGACCAGAGCCGTTCGTAATCCCCAGAGGATGGACCCTGCTTCCTAATGCTTTAAATGTACAGAACGTTTCGTTTCCATGAATCCTCACCGACAGAAGTTGGATCCAAAATGTGAGCTTCCTGCTCTGAAGGTGATTTCTGGTCTTTGGCGCACAGATGGCTGATGGTTGTGGTTGGGGGGGTCGGGGGGGGTTCAGATAAATAACTCGTCCTTTTTGAATCTCCCTTCAGACAGAAGCACGGAAACATTAGTTTAATGTCACGGTGTATTGCTGTTGCAGGGAAAAAACAAGGGAGATGGATGGAGGGTTCTCCTGGAGTCCCACAGGGAGCGAGATAAAGTCAAGATCTGCACTTAATGGATGTAATTATCCTGATCACTCCACTCTGCGCTCCATATTCATGGATCTTTGCCCAGATGAGATGTTATTTAACTTTCTCTCCTAAAGACACATTCATTTTGCCTTCCTGTGTTATTAGGTCGAGTTGTCTTAAGCAAGAGTTGATTGGCAGTTAAGTTCCGAACATACTTTGTGAAGTTATCTCTGTTTTCTGACACCATGAGGACATTAGTTTTCCTCCCTGGATTTAACATTCCACATCAATCACACTGTTTTCCTTTCTCTTATGTCATTTCGTAGGATCGCTATTCATCCGTGCAACAGTTGTACCATTTAGGGGAACAGGAAGCCAGTGGCCCTTTTTACTGGTTTGATGACGTGTCGACGTTAAATATTGAGTTTAAATTCAGTTAAAACAATAATCTATGAAATGAAAATGTTTAAAAATCCAAAAGACTCTTTTTAATTTATCAGGAAACTCATAAAACGGTAAAAAAAAGTAAATCAGTCAAACGAAACACAGATTTCAGTTCTGAAAACGACACAAGCTGTAAAACACAATAACGTCTGTATGTGTACGTCAACACAACTTTTTTAGAATGTGTACAAAGATTAAACATAAACACAACAGCCCGTATTTCTATACAACATGAGATCATTTATTCAGCAGAAATTCACTCAGGTGATGTTAAAATAAAATAAAAGCTGAACACAAATGATGACTTGATTCAGTTTTACTTTCCAGATGTTGAGACATGACACATGAGGTTTAAAAAAAATGTCATCTGCTGTCCGAACATTTCATTTTTCTCAGCAGCTGTCAGCTTCAGTAAACACCTGTCAGGTAACCAGGAGGTCGGTTCAGGGTCACAGGAACGCCGTCGTGGCTGCACGCAGGCACACATCCATATATCAAACCAGTCGTGGACTCTGGATCTGACCTAATGGGGTAAGAAGAGGTCAGCTCATTGAAGTCTACGGGAAAATGTTCCTCCTTCTCCCTGATTTATAAGGTCAGTAAAGGTTTTCCAGCTCTCAGCGCCAGTTCAGCGACAGAACGGCGAACGGCAGGTCTCGTTGTTTCAGTCATAATGTTTATTATTTCCACTCTTTGACTGATGTGATCCACATCAGTTAGTTTTTGTGGTATTTCTTTTTTGTGAAGGATAAATCATCTTTATGAGCTCTTCCAAACTTAGCATGACTGACGCTGAAACGGTTAATTAAATTGTCTCTGAGATGACAGCAGGTTTGGATTTATGCTGCTTTAACGGCGGTGCCACCCTCAGGACCAACGCTTCAGTTCGATCCTCGGAGGATCAAAGAATCACGAAGTTTCCTCTCCATTCTTCATCCAGACAACAGTTTTGTTTTTTCAACTGCAGGCTTCAGATCACGACATCTTCAGCAGGCCTCCGGTCGTTCTTTTTCAGTGTTTAGCTCGCTGTGATTTCTTATCCACCACCTTCACTTCCAGCTGTTTCCACTCTGATGTGTGCAGACCTTTGATCTGATATCTGTAATTAGAAAAAGATGCTGAGGACGACAGAGGAGGTAAACAGAGTCTACTGTGGCGCTGAGAGCTTTTTAAAGAGCAGCAAGTTTCCCAGAATATGTCACAGATGGACGCTTTATTTACAGACGCCTGATACGAACAGCGTTTCTGACAAGAACACACAATAAACTGACGGCCGCACTTTAAAGGGGTCCCACCCTGAGACCACGTGGCAGATTGAGGGTTTGAGTCCCTTCGTGGTTGGGCTGTGGTGTGTTGGGCTTGATTTCTTTGTCCTTGTGTGAAATGACTGATTTGTTTTGCTCCTCAGGAAACCAGAACAAGGTCGAAGGGCACTTCCTGAAGCTGGAGTTACGATTTTCCAGATCTCGTCCACAGAAGGTGGATCTGATCTCAGGTCATGGCCAATACTGACCTGCTGCTTAATGCTGCCTTCTTCCTGATCAATGCTGAAGCAAAGAAATATTCACTTTCTGCTCACTGAACTGCACATGAGGAGGTTGAGAGTTTGGATCCCTTCGTGGTTGGCGTTTCATGTGGATGTGAACGAACTGAAGAGCGTCCACTTTGTTCCAACTGCAGCGCGCTCAGGGATTTCCTGAACTTGGCTTAACTCTGATCCCAGGTCAGGGGTTCACATACCGACCTCTGATCCTCATCACTTTGTTTACCTTCCTTTACGCCAACAGAGAGTTTGAGTTTGAGAACATCTCAGCTGAAGGCCAAAGATTAAAACTTGAGTTGCCAGCCATTAGACTAAACACGCAGATTTTTCATCATCACATCAGAATGAGCAGAACTCCTGATCAGATAAAGAGGAGCCTGGCAGGACATTTTTAAAAACAGAAATGCATGTGGGACAAAGGAAACAGGAGAAGAAGGGAGGATGGTGAGAGGAATGGAGCTGGCCCAGGTCTTCGTGCCCTCAGCTGGAGCTACGGCGGCTGAAGGGGCTCAGATGAATTCAGCGCAGGAAGTTACTGTAAATGGACGTTTCCTGAGCCACGATGTAACTATTAAACCAATTAACCTGACAGACGCTGATGACACACGCTTCATTTAGCCCGGCGTGATGAGGAAACGACTACAGGCAGGCTTCAGGTGTAATTATCTCTCCTCCACCTGCAGAAATGGTGTGAGACGTCTCCCTCTTGCTCTCCGTGTCAAGCTGATTGCTCAGTAATCTGCACGACTCTTTTCCAAATCAGGACGTTTTTGTCGATATTGGGAATTGTTACCATCTTGAAGCAGAGTCAGATTTTTTTTTCCTCAAACGAAACCAGGCAGCCACATGTTCCTGTTCTCTCATGTCAATGTCAAACCAATTATGGAATTTAAATATTTCAGCTCCGGGTTGTTAAAGGTGCGCTGGTGAGGGCCAAGGCGTCGTAAAGAGCGAACTCAGGGGGAGAGTGACACATGGACCCAGATGAGTGTGTTTGTTTTTTATCACGTGTGTGTCTTTTCTGGGACAACACATTCAGGGGTAATTGTTTCTAACGAGCTTCTTTTCCAGATCTCATGAATCACTGGCAGCACTTTGTGTCTGCTGGTTCATGGCTGCAGTCCTGAGTTTCTGTAAGACGTTAACTGGCATCGTCCCTCGCTTGGCCCCTTAACGGAGAGCTCAAGGGCTCCTCGACACTGGACAGCAGGGACAACATGATTGTCACCATCTAATCTAAGGTCCAAATGTAGATGTGGAGGCTGAGATGGTCTGTTCTGATTGGCCGACTGATCTGGTGTCACAGCTCCAGTGAGGAGATGTGAAACTGCGCTGGACATCGAGCCTTCGAATAAACAGAACAGTGATCCTTTAAATGACGAAGCAGCTTTGGACACTTAGCTTCTTTTAAAGCAACATTTTGAAGACACGTTACTTGAATAATAATCTTCAGTCACCTAAATGTCTCCCTCAGCGTAACCAGCTGGACACCAGCTGTGGACGGGAGGTTTCATGTTAAAGGTGCATACCGCACCGTGATCGTACCCGAATCCAGCTCGTGCATCGCAGCTTCAGCCCCTCAGGGAAGGGAAGAGGTGGTGACCTCTCTGTTTACCTCAGCAGCCACAAGCAGCTCTGAGCTATTCACCACCTCACCGAGCGGAGTCATGTTCCTTCTGCTCCTTTCTGCTGTGACACTCTTTTGGTCCGCAGCCGCGTATTTTCCAACAGCAGCTCAGCACAAACCCAAATAAACTCAAACCGCAAAGATGTTCTGAACATTTTTAGAACCAAGTTTCTGCATTTTCTTTTCTTTTCCCAGCTTTGTTTTCAAGGTCGATGTGACATCTGAAGTTTTAGGGGCCACTGAGTCAATGTGGGATTCCTTCAGGCAGAAAATAGTATGTGCCGTTTCATTATGAGTCACATTTCTTAATGAAACACAATAAGAGTTAGAAGGTCAAACAACAAAAAAGAATTGATTTGATTTGATTTGATCCCTTCCCTCCCAGAATTCACTGCAGATCAGTTCAGTATGTTCTTTAATAATACACGAAATGTAAAAAAAGGCTCCACTCTGTATCTATAATGTGAAAAGACGTCACTTCAATTCTAATTGATTCTCAGCCAACATTAACATTATTACTCTAACTATCTCTGATTTCACTTCCATGTTTTCCTCGTGAGTTTATGATCTCAGTTTCAAGTCTCCAACACAACATGATGTTCATTTTTTAAATCATGTGAAATAAAAATGACAAAGAGCCTCTTTAACATTGCTGCAAATCACACTATCATCAGGCTGCGTGCTTCAACAAAACACTTGGCAGCAACTTTCTAAGATTAATAAACAACCAAATAAGGAATTTGGAGTATTTGTGAATGCGTTTAATGTGTTATTCCATCCAGCGTGAGGCGTTGAGGGCGTGGAGAAGAAGAACCAACATGTCATCCAGGTAAGAAAACTGGAACGACTTTGGCAGGTGAGAGACGTTTCATCAAATATGATCTGTGTTTATGACAGATCAGAACGCTGCAGGTCAGGTTTCCACCGCTCCTTCACAACGTAATCCATTATTCCTGGTTCCTTTTTTTTTTAAAATCCTCTTCATAATGTCCCGATGATCTCTGCACTAATTGCATGGAGACGTTGCTCTCTGTGTTTCTGTTTGCAGTAATGACGTGATGATGGATGATGATGTGCAGACGGCTGAGGATCATCAGCTAAACTAAGTACAAATGATCACAATTACAGCGTAATGTGAAGGTTAGAAAGGAAACATTCAAACTCAGGTTCAATCTTCTGCTTTGGGCTAATATTTATTATATGAAATGTCCAAGTGCTTTCTGGAAAACGCAGCAGATAATGAAGATAAATGTGGGCTTTTATTTTGCTGATAGATGACTGTTGCAGATCATTATTTTGGGTTTTTCTTTCCTTTGCTGGCTGCAAATTTTCATTGTGTTGGTTGATAACGTTTGGTCATCGAAGGTTCGAGGAAATTCACGTCCAAAGTAAAGATCACGGATGGTTTTGGGGAGTGAAGACTGGACCACACGGTTTGACCTGCTGAAGAAGTTCATGCTGGTTCTGATAGTTTAAGAGATCAGAGTGTGTGAGTCCACGCTGATCCTCCTACACTGGACATTCAGAACTGGACCAGTGAGGACCAGGAAGGAGGCGGACTGGTCCGATGCTGCTGGAGACAGTTTGAAAAGTCCAGGTCAACCACCAAGCTGTCCATCCCCCAGATCTCCATCCAGTCCAGCATCATCCAGCATCCAACGGGGTCCAACTCACAACCTGCAGTCTGGTCCAGATCCCAGAGAGGTCCAGGATCAGGATCCAGGATGTATCAGAGACACTCTACACCGAAGCTTTCAGTTAAAGCTTTCAGTTTAAGAGACTGAAGTGAAGCATGAAATAGAGAGAGAGGCGACTCCAGCTGTGCACCAGTCCCCTCCTCCAGGGCATCGCCATGAAGGCTCAGCTGTCATCACTTACATTGTGAGGGCATCAGGAGGAATGACGGCCCCCAGCTGAATCTGCAGCTTTTATCTGCACAGATGTCGTCGGCGGTAAACGAGAAGATGCAGCACCTGTGAGTTTACAGATCGTGACGCGCAGATAAAAGATGGAGTTTCACAGCTTCCATCTGACGGTCGTCTCCATAAGGAGGAACAAATGTGGCAGGTGTTCCCTGATTGATCTACAAAACACCATAAATGTGTTTTGAAAAAGAAATATAATCGCTGTTCCATGAAACTAATTGGTTTAGATTTTAAAAATGACTCATCTGAAGACAAAGGACTCATAAAATGTGATCTTTTTTGTTTGTTTGTTTGCAGATGTCTAAAGGTTCTGCTTCATTTTAATAATGGCTTTGTTTTTCTTATCTGTTTTAAAGTTTAATCACAGATATAAAGCAGGAAATGGTTTGGGGGAGTGGTTACTGTGTGATTGACACATCACACAAGGTTAGCTCCTCCCCTTCTTCATCTTCAGCTCCACCTTCTCATCCGAATATGGTTTCATAAAACCCGGATCCTGGTCTGGTCCAGAAAGCTGCAGGGCTTCAGCCTGCAAACCAGGAAGTGTTGGGCCAGGTCTGATTAGATCCAGGTGTTTGTCCCGTGACGTCAGAAACCATTTGATCAGGACCGAAGCCTTGTGAGGGTCAGCGTGTCTTCGGTCTCCTGGACCGGGGAATAATGGAAACAAGGCGACCGACTGATGAACGTCTCGACAGGAGAAAAAAAAAAAAAGAGGGAGACATTAAATTTTATGTCTTTTGTTTATACAATTTCAAAAAGGGGAACAAACACAGGAATGTGAGTTATGCTTCAATAACATCTGGAAACTTCAAATGTCTGACATTTTTTATCATTTATACGAATGATGTCATCATCGGCGGAGGATTTCCATCCTCTCACAGCTGCAGGCACAAACACACTTTCACCCAAATCACTTCTTCGGTTCAGATTTTCGACGGTGAAGTCTTTTCTTTCTTTTCTTCTCTCACGTCTAAGTGAAACTGAAAGTTTCATGTAATGTTAAAAATGAACGTGTCGTCTGATAATCCTGTCATATTTATCAGCTGTGAAATTTTCTCCTGGTGTGATGAATACATTTAATGCAGATTTATGCAGAACGTCACATTTACAGCTGTTAAAGAGCCATACCAACAAAAAAGGACAGATTATTCTGACAAATAGACAGTGAAAGGATTAATAATGCCACAAAAATCCGACCGTGTGGACCTCTAACTGCTTATTAGGCCATAAAAATAGACTCAAATATCGACTTTAACGATTTCATGGACTGATTTTCTTTTTATCGTGATTTTCTTTGTGCAAAATGATTTAAAGATTAAGCATGGTTTCATTTCTTCCCAATCAAACAAACATGAAACTGGATTTTGCATCAGTGTTTGCAGACAACAGTGCACATGTTGGAAATAAACAGCTGGGCCTTCATGTGTTTGCTTCAGTCTGTTGTCAATAATTATCATATTCAGTCTGAATCTGGCAAACTGAATTCATTCTTCGTGTCCAATAAAAGATTTGAGCTATTGATTCAGCCATTCCTGGTTAACTCTGTCCGTTTGTTTGTTTGCTACTAAATTTGCTGTTCTCAGCTAATTATGTCTTTTTTATAAAACCACAAATTGGGCTGCAGCTCATTCTTTTGGAAGAACGGAGAAAACTTTCATCAGCGCCCTGAGATACTATTAATTCTCTATGGAAATCAAACATATGATAATTTATAATAACCTGATGGAGGTTGTTGAATTGAATCATTAAATGGTCTTTGTGTTTGTTAATTGTGTTTTGAAAGAGGAAATCCGATATTTTCAATCTGGACCCATTTTCCCACTTTTACAGCCCGACAGGTTCGGTGAAGGCCGACGGGGCGTCGGCGGTGGGGTAAGAAATAACTTGGGAAAAATGGACTAGAATAAATACTTCCTGACGGGGAGAGGACCTTCGTCGTCATGGTTACAACAATAAACATGTGGTTTTGGATAAAAGAAACGACGTGGACTTTTAGCTCCTGTGGACTGTTTTTCTTATTTTTTATTTTCGAATCTTGTTCCTTTGAAACGTCAACCTGCGACGTGCTGAAGCGTTTCTGCCCGAGTTAGGGGCGGAGTCTCAGCCTGCCAAGATGGCAGCTTCCAGTCCAGCTCTAAAGATGAAATAAACTGACCTCCAACAGATAGATCTTTTATCCATCCTGACGGAAATTCAACATTCACATCACTCACACGACAAGGAAACAATGAGACATAAAGACACAAAAACACGACAAAGAAAAAAATGAGAAGGTGCACAAAGAAGCAGAACGTCAACATCGATGAATTATAACTTTATTCCACATTAAAGTGGGACATTAATGGGGACAAACTGAGAGCAGCTGTTGAAGCCCAGAGCAGCCTGTTGTGTCTCCGCTGTGTCCTCGTGTCTTCACGTCAGCTTCTTTTGATTTCTGATGATTCCATCCTGAGTCATGAATCAACCCAATAATCTATTTGGAGTTTGAGAAACAATCAGTGATCATTTGCACATGAGTGTGATTCACTTATTAACAATAACATGTGTGTTCTGTCGCGCTTTCAGCTTGTTATCAAATGGAGCAGACATATTTCCCAGTTCAGCTGCGAGCTGACCGTTTGACCGCTTTTAGCCGGACCGCTCTGTCTCTCCACAGCTTTGCTTTCCGGAAAGTTCTGTAAAACAGAGTGAGGCCGAGTTGGTCTGAGGTCAGAAAGCAGGTGAAGCCCCGGACATTTCTGAGGTGACGGACCTGAAGACAAGATGAGGAAATACAAAATAAGAAAAGCAACATAAAAATATTACTTAAAATAAGCTGTTTGTTCTCCACAGCCTTCATTTAACCTTTAAATATGAGCTATGAGGAATAATCTGTTCATCCTACAGAAGACTCTCTCCTAATTAGTCTCTTTATTAGGAACACCTGTTCACCTCTTTAGTTTGTTCCAGGTCTCGTTACCATTAAAACCCTTTAAAACACTTCACACTCTGATAAGCAGTTGATATTGTGTTTTTCTCCCTCGTTCTGTCTCTGTGGATCTTCCAGGACTCTTCCTGATCAGCTCTCCATGAGTTGCACCTGGTGTGAAGGTTTTAAAAGCTCTGCAGCAGCTGTTGGCTGCTTCAGTCTGCGATGTTGCACGAAGTGTGTCGTTGGTTTGTCCTCTGATGGAGGTCTGCCCTCTTTTTCCTCAGAGGTTCAGTGGCAGCTCGGCATTTATGGGCTGATGTCTCTGATTTAATGTGACTGAAAGAAAATCTCACGCTAATCAATGACAAATGGAGAAAAAAAGAAATAAAGGCAACAGACAAAAATAGATACAGAAGAAGAAGATTGAAGTTGAGTTTAAAGTGGTTTTAATCAGATCATTAGGAGGAACGCTCAGTCTGAGCTCTGCTCTCAGCAGGACGCTGCGTTCGGATACCTGGTTGACATTTCCAACCTGATGAGTCATTGTTTTCAGACTGCGGAGACAAAAAGACCCCAAACTGCTGTTTCAGACTGACTGAATCTGAATCTGACCTCTATGATCTTCAGCAGCAGGTTTAGTTCGTTCTCAAAACTCTCGAAAGCCGAGACACCTGCTCAGACGTCCTCCAAGAATCTGACAGCTCTGAATGTTTTTCCTTTCACAGCGTGAAGTAAAACTTCACAAGGAATCCTTCGAGTTCGACGTCACTTTATGGATCTGTACTTGAAGCATGAAAACAAGCTGTGAAAGAAAACTAAAGTATATTACAGATTCAGGAGATTCTGAAGAGACTGAGACAGTTTCACTATTTTTCTCCTATTTTAAAATGCTTTATAGAAAACTTTCTCTTTTTCTTCCCAACAAGACAAAACGGGAACAAAGTGTGAGGCCGAGGAAAGTGAAGTTGTATAACAGCTAAGACTTGCCGTCACCTCTCTGTCACGCTCTCCAGCCCTCTGCTGCAGACGAGCGAGGCCACAGTGTTCGATTCCCACCATGTTGGCACCGACAGCTTCATGTTGCACAACACGAGAGAGTGAAGCTTTCAATCCAAGTCAAGTCAGCAGTTTCATTTTTAAAAAGATTCAGCTGCTCATTTTAGCTTTTAAAAAAGTCCACATGTGGTGCTCAGGTGTGTGTTTGTGTGAGACAAAATGAAAATAAGTGTGTTACTGGTTGTTAAGGAGGCGGATGAAACCTTCACCTGGATGGCTTCGGTCGATCTAACATCGTTTCCGACTGGGCAGCTCACAGATGTGGAGCTCAGAGGAATCAGATTTATCAGACGTTACACTTGCTGCTTGCTTGGTTTTATCTGCAGCCTGATCTGTGAACGGATCTTAACCTTCAGAGCAGACTTTATCTTTATTGGTCTCACGGTTCTTTCAGATTTTGACTCGTGGATTTAAAAGCTGATGGTGTCTGCAGATTTCAGGAAATCTTTTCCTGCAGGGTATGAATATTTTCATCATATAAACAGAAGATGAATTTTGCCAAATTGAACTGCTATTTTCTTGCAAAAAGGAAATGCCAGTTTCAACAAACACTGGAGACATATTTTTCTTTTTTAAATTTGACCCTGTAACATATTTCTAGTCACAACTTGGCAGTAAATAAATAAAACTTTCCCGGCAAAAAGTAAAAAAAAGTGAAATAAGCACCCAGTAAATCTGTTATCAGATGACTTTTCTTCCTTTTTCACGCAGATGTGGTAACGACAGATGGAGGATATGACATCATGCATTCACCACACCGTTAAAAACGAAATGAGCCAAAAAGTTCTTTGTATTTGCAGTCAGTTTATTTTATTATTGACTGCTGAACATCTAATCTTCCTCACCCATCAAATCTCTGTGCACATTTTTTTAGTTGTTGCAGAAACATATTGAGCAAACAGAGTATTGATGCTCAACAAATAAACAGGTTTTGTCCGTGCGTGTATTTATATTATATTTATATTTTCTCCGGCTCGTTCTTTATTCTGTCTTTTGACTTGGAGCTTTCTTATCTATCAATCTGGTAGGAAGCTGCTTTGTTCCTGCATCCAGATCACATCAGTCTGAAGGAGGAACCAATCAGGTGCTCTGACAGAATATCATTCGGGCCTTTGGATCTTTCTGCGGACTGAAGGTCGTCAGTAAAACGTGCGTTGGGAACAGGAAGCTTGTGAGGAGCGATCCGCTGCGGGGCAGGATGTTCCCTCAGACCTTCATTAGTGTTCCATGTGGAGACGATTACTGTCGGTGAGGCAGCGAGCTGGAATGTCGGTGACTGTCGTCTGAGTCCGCGATCTGTGAAGGAATCTGCATTTTCATTTCAGCTAATCGGCCTTTTCTCGGTCCTCAGAGGACGAATCCTTCATCTTTTCCTCAAACCAAACATTCACGTGCTAAATGTTTGGCAGATTTCGCTGATGGGCTGTTTCCTGACGATGATCTTCCGCGAGGCCATGTGGTCCTGACGCAGCAGGAGGTGTTAACGTCAACGTGACTCGGACCTGCCGATCCATTTTTGCTGTTTTGCTTTTGCAGTCTTTTGTTTTGTCGCCTCCCTGATGAAGACATTTGAAAAGAAGCTCCAGTTTATCTTAACTCCTGGGGATGTTTGGGAGGTCGGCGCTGTGACGTCAAAATGAAAAGTTTGGGAAACTCTGAGCCATGATGAGATTCACCTCTTTGATTCTGAGTGAAATGTCTCCACATGAGCTGCTTTTATTTATGGGACGGTGCAAGACCACTAAATTTAGCAGAGCTGCTATTTCAAAAAACAAACGGAGTTGCTTGGAGAGCTTGATATCATCGGTCCCGGTTGATTTCGGCCTCAGGAACAGGAGGAGGACTTATTTCCTGGAGAAGCAGGCTGCAGATGAGTCGGCCACTCGAGACTTGAGTCATAAGAAGCAGGAAAAAGCCAAATGTCATGATTTATGTTTATTTTATAAAATCTTACCAGACCTTGTTTCCGCAGTTTAGGAAAAAGGTTGGACCCATCTGGTAGCAGTTGGCTAACGTCGACAGACTGACAGCACAAACACAATTAGAATAAAACTTCATTCTAATCGTTGCATTCAACAAAATTGCAAAAGAGACAAAAAACGCAGACCAAAACATTTTTATTCTGTTTTTATCTTCTGTTAGAGGAGAAATAAAAAAAGCACCAAAGCAAACTCTTCTTTTTGTTCATTTCCTTTACATTAGCAGCAAATTGCCTCTGATGTGATCTTTTAATTTTAAACTTTTCCACACTCTAATCAGGAAAACCATGAAAATCCAAACCTCCCATATCTGGTCCTGTTCGTCATCTGGACAAAACCAGCTGGAATTCCCAAGATGGTGGCTTGCTTCTCCAGCGGTGACAAGTTTTCCGAGTCCAGCCTGTGCTTTGTTTGTTTGTGACAAGTTAAAATGAGAATCAGGTTCTGTGCATTTTTTTCTGTCATCAGCAGCAAAACAGTTGAGAGGACAAAGGTTTGAACGTTCATCCCACCAGGTGCTTTTCCTCCTCACATTCACTTCCCACACGTCCAGGATTTCCCAGCAGCTCCACTTTGTCTTCCATGTGAGTCAGAATTAAAAACCTCAGAGGAAACTCTGACCCCACATGTGGCCTTCAAAAGCTTTTACTCATCAGATATTTACAGATGTATGAATAACGTTCTTATGATTATTATTAGTATCATTCTAATCATTGTTATTGTTGGAAAATCCCACAAAGAGACCAAAACCATGAAACACGTCTTTCCCTGATGCCCAAATACCCCGGACACCGCCCAAACATTTGTAGACACGAACACCAAAATAAAACTCACAGATGTCCTTTATTGGACAGATTCATGAATCAGAGTCTCAGAATTTTTAAATCATTCACTTTAGCCTCAAAGAATCTCAGATTTCTTGCTTCACAATGAAGCGGAGCTGATCAGATGCCTCCATCATGGTGATCGTTGTGAAACTTCTTACTTCCTGTTGTATCTGTTGATTCTCTGTAACCGACTCGATCTTCAGCAGGTCGGACCATTTTTCACCAGAGCCACCATGTGGATTAATCCGCCACTGAAAATAGTCCCATCTGGTTTGATTGATGAGCTCTAGATGTCACCAAATGTTCTCAGAGGTTGTTGTCAGGGCGTTCTTCTCGTTGTGAATTATGAAACTCAACAATATTCTCATAACATAACCCTTTTTTTTTTTTTTTTTTACAGAAGATTATTGAAGTCTATCAACATGTGATTCTGGATTTCTTTCTTTCTTCTAATATGCATGAAAACAGGAAGTCCTTTGTGTCTCCACACAGTCCGACGCTGTGCTGCAGCGTTAATTAGGTCGACAATCACATCTTTTCCTGGCAGTTTATAGGAAAAGGCCCACACGGATCCTTCAGAGTGACATAAACTCCTGAGTCTGGTCCAATTGGGCCATTTGTGGGGAGAATGTGGTCAAACACTGAATAATCTTCCAGTGGAAGTAAAGCATGAGTCACAGAGTGGAGCAGAGAGGCCTCATGTTTCTGAACAGGTAGTGTGTTTCCAGTCTGTTTTTGTTTTTTTTGTAGTCCTGCTGTTTAAATCTGGACCGGACTCGCTCTCTGTGGGAGGTTTTCTCAGAAGCTCGCTTTCTTTGTGATGACAAAAAAAAAGGAGCCTTCTGGAACTTTGTGATGTCACAACAAAGCAAGTTCTGCCCACCTGGAGCCTGCAGTCTAATCAAATTAATAACATTTAATAAAAGTATTTTCTGGAAAATCAGCAACATGAAACCCAAAAAGATGAGAATCAACATCAACATTTCACAGATCAGGCCGGATCTCCTCCAGCAGTCACTTCATTGTCTCTGAAACTTGCTGAAAATTGCAGTTTTGTTTTTTTTGTTGTTTCTGCGAGTTTCAAGATGATATATTGATGCATCCCGAGTGTTTCCTTGATGAACAAATTCTTTCGGCAGCTGCATCCTCTTCATTTCAGAGAAATATCACCGTTGATTTTCAGCTTTCCACTGAAAATGTAGAACACATTGGAGCTTTTTAACACTTCAGTTTTAACAAAGTTCCCAACACCGATATCAAGTGACACTTCAGCAGAACAACACGCAAACATCCTGTTTTTCAGGAGCACAGTTAGGTTAACAAACCAGCCAGTGATTCCACATGTCTCAGAAAATACGGACCCTCCGGTATTTGTATGTGGCCCCCTGATTGATGTAATGAGCGCTGGCTCGGGCCTGGTCACTTGCCTTGGGTCAAGAACCATCTTGTGTTTTTGTCACGTTTAAAATCAGACTGCGGCGTTCGGACATAATCGGAACATTTTACACTGAATTTGCACACAATTGCACCTTTTCACAGTCCATCAAGTTTAAAATCCCAGAAAGCAGCTCGTTCAGATATGAGAATAAAACATTAACAGATTTTCCTTCTTTGTTATATTTGGACTTTTAAAAGTTTTGGAACATCACGACTCGACATGAATTCAACAGTTAAAGGTGAAGTTTATGATGCTTTAAAACAAATACTGAAAAAGTGGATTACATATAATTACACATGTAAAATGGAGTAATTTGTGGAAGGACGTCCTCCAGGTTCATCCTGCCCAGATTGCGCTTTATTTTTTATTTATTTTTTCTTTTCCACAGCTTTTTATTCAGGAATTTCCTGCAGCACTTTATCTGATGGATTATTCCCCAAGTTCTGGATTTCATAAAATAAAGTACAATAAAGTTGACATCAGTCTTAAACAATCTCTTAAATTACACTTGGTCTTCCTGCAGTCGGTCTCCGAGCGAGTAACGATGTCGAAGCTGAAACGGCAGAGAGAGATAAAAATATCTCTCTAATCTGAGATCTGGCCTTTTTAGGTTGTTTTTTTTTTTTTCCAGAAGTCGACTGAGTCTCACATGAAGTTTCCATGAAATCGTTTTTATGGCACATTCACACCATGAAAGTGATTTGTACACTGACGGCGGTGGGGGGTTATATATGTCGACCTCCAGAAGTTCAGTCCTCCGCAGTTTGTGCCATAAATCAATAATAACTTCTCATCAAAGGCTGCCAGCCACCTTCAGCCAAACTTCTGTCTGTCTGTCTGGGGATCAATAAAGAAATAAGAAAACAATTGGACTGGAAAAAAAGACTCAAATTGGATATTAGAAGTTCATTACTGACACACTAACTGACATTATGAAGAACTGAACAATTAGTTTGATGTTTTGGTGCTCCAGGTCGTCCAGGTCCACCTGAGGAGTCATTTTTCTTTATTCAGGGTCATAATCTGTCAGCAATCTTCAATAAACAGTCAAGCTAATAAAACTAAGAGGGATTTATATTTCCTGTTTTGGCAGACGCTTTCATCTCAAATTATTTACAGGACACCTACTAACATCAATTCAAATTAAATTTTAACAAACTATTTGGGAAAATAAGTTTACCTTCATATTTGGGAGAGTGGAAATAGTTTGTGTCACCAAAACCAATAAAAGTTTGGCTGAAGCTGCAATAATAATATCAAAACCGCTCTTTTCCTAAATAATTGAATTGCTCTGGTGATTTCTTGCTGCCTGTTTTTGTGTCTGTTCTTCCAGACGACAGAACAGTTTGACCATGAGGGACATTTTCTTCTGAGCTCTCAGCTGATTAATGCCTCGGTGACACCCCTCGGAAAGGCCCGTTCATCACACCGCTGACATCATGTCCGCTCGGCCGTCCTCCCACCTTTAACATGTCCGCGGCGTAAGAGCTTCTCTGTACGGGAGCCAGGAAGGCTCAATATTTAAGCCCAGTGAGCTCACTGCTCCGGCTGAGATGCCTGCTGTAAGAGCAGAGACCATAAATTAGCTGTGAACCTCGTCGGCAGCCTGCAGCTGGACTCGCTGATATACAGCGCAGATAAACAGATAATACACATGCTGAGTGTTTACTGTCTTATGAAATTAACTCACACACGGCGGATCAGCTTTAATGGTCTCTGTGGAGCCGCTTTGGTCACCGAGGATCCATGCTGGTACTTTAAAAGGCACATTGGAGACCACACGGGGGCAGCAAAAACAAAACCGAGATGAATAAATATCATACTTCGTCTTATTAAGTTGATTTGACATCCAGCTGACAAGGAGCTTCATCATCATCATCATCACTCCTCTGGGGCTGTCAGATGGAGCCAACCCTCATCAGACACTGCTTTAGCTCTGTGTTTGGTCTCCACCTACCCCCCGAGGGAAATATTTTTCTATCTGTACCTGTGCTTACATTTTACTGTCGACACATTCACTCTTCTTTTTTTTTGTTGGAGTCAAAATGTTCCGTCCTCTTAGATGACGGTCTGGCATCAAGTTCAAGCGGAAGACTGAAAGAAAAACAAAACAGTGAGCACATTAACTCTAAAGTTCAGTGACTCCACAGACCTGAACCCTCAGCAGGCTGAAGTGGATGCTGTGAGCGGGAAAGGAGTTTTTTGTTTTTTTTTCTGGCCAATAAAAGTCACAAATACAGCGAGCAGCCAGTAAAACAGCAAGAAACCTCAGTGATGTCGCAGATTTTCACACATCGTTTATTTAAAGAGCAAACTCTCCTCAAAGATGTTAATCACATAATGAATAGAAGCGAACCGGATCACTGTTTTTTTTTTTTTCTTTCAGGGCCAAGGTGGAATCAGTTTGTAGTTTTTGACCTGTAGAGCTTCATCTGTTGATCGATGACGGATCGGCTCAGCTTCGGTGAGACCGGGAGAGTCCTGTCAGGATTTCAGGAGAGAAGGTTTTCTGAAGATGAAGATGAGTCTTCAGGAGCTGGTTCCACCATCTAAACGAGCTGGTCCTGGTTCAGGGATGGTGATGGAGGAACACAGGGCTGACTGCCTGGACTTCATTCAGGGACCAGGGGCTGGGTCAGGGTCAGTTCTGGGTGTCCAGGAACAGAAACGGGCTGGGTGGAAACTTTACTGAAAACAAAAATAAACCAAAAACCATCTTCTGCCAAACAGGAAGAGAGCATCAGGATCCATCCATCCATCCATCATCCGCCCACCGGAGGATGACTCAGTATGGTCCCACGGGCCTTCTGGGAAATGTAGGACGTCCAGAACATGACAGGCTGATTGAGCGTATTTACAAGCACTGCAACACAACCATTGTTCATCTGTTTCCATTTGTCTAAACCTGACATGTTATTTTGGGTCTTTGTGTACGTGAGCGTTGTGTGTGTCCGATCACACAGGTGCTGCATGGTCTCCAGAGCCAGCACGGGTCCCATGATGCCGCCTGGAGCCAGAGTTCCCACGCAGCGCCGAGCCAACATGTTTATCTGCTGCACAAATAACAGGATTTATCCCGACGTGTGAACATGCTGAAGTAATAAGTCGGAGCTTGTGCGTCCGGAAAGACTCAACAGGTAGAGAAACAACGGAAGTCTGTTCAGGATGTGGAGGGAATTCAATCTTACGTTAGAGTTACGAGATGCCGGACTCGATGTAATTCACGTCCACTTTGAGTCACAGAAGCAGAAAAAACAACAACAACAACAACAACACAACAGTTGTGAAGTGTGAGGACCACGTTTACATCCAGATCTGTGAATGTGAGCATTCTCGTCTCGTCACGTTCCACCAACACAGACGACAGTGAAGAGAATGATGGGCTGCGGTCGGAGGGAGTTAGTGGTTCCACTCTGTGTATCTGAAACAGCTGAGTCAGTGAAATCCTGAGCCCAGGTTTGAGCGTGGTTTTCACAGTTTCACCCAGCAGCGTGACCTGCTGGATATTATGGGACTGTGACAAACTGAAATCAGCCTTCAGATTGTGGGACGTGCTCCTGAATTGGGATGTGAGGTTTTCAGATCTGGCTTTTTGAGTCCAGGTCCTGCTTCATCTCCTCTCCCTTCCCTGCTGCTCCTTTTTGTTCTTGATTTGAGCTGAGACGTGTTTTTTTGTTCCAGCCGCTGGTTCAGCTTTTCTTCAGAGTAAAAAACAATAGGAGGCATCTGAACGTGGCTCATCATCACACAGACACTAATCAATTTATATGAGGGGGGGGGGCAAGGTGCAACATCTGGCATTTACTGCGACTCCTGGATCGCTCTAAGATGCCATCTAAATTACTACGTGCTGCTCCAAACAGCTGTGTTTTTTCCACCGCTATGAAAACTGTAAGCAATGAAAGTTGCCAGGCCAAAAGGCAACAAAAGGAAAAATGTACACACAAAAAAATCCCAGGAGATTTGGTATCTGCATGCAACCGGTCTTTAATCACAGCCAGGCGGGGAGTCGTGCTTTCAATTCCGCCTTTATTTACATCGCCCAGAGCGCACAGTCGTTCCAGGTGTGTCCTACAGAAGATAAACAGAAACAAATAGATCAGCATGAAAGCACCGGAGAATGTGACCCTCAGGAGAAGGCTGGGATGCTACAATCACAACCTTCAGCCAACAGGTTTGTTTCTTTATATCCGCTTATCTTCCTGCACAAAGTGATAAATATTTGTTTTGGCAGATTTTTTTAGGAAGAGCTTGAGGTAAAGAGACGCTGATTCTTCTGCTTTCTCTTTGAAAAAGTCATTTTTGAAAGCTCAGAATCAGCTCAGTTAACGCTGCATGTGACTCGATAAAGACTGTTCACTGAGTCAAAATGAATGTTTCCTCATGTGTTTGGGTCCTTTCTGTCTTTATCTGATCAGGAGTTCTGCTCATTAATGATGAAAAATCAGCTCCAAATATCTGACTGTCTTTATTCTGTCAGAAACACACAGGACTGATCCAGAGACTCTGATTGGCTGTGACATCACCCACCGGAGCCAATAGGAGCGTGACTCTGGACATTAGTATCAAAGATGGAGGATGAGAACGGACGGATATAAAAACCTGTCTCAACCTGAAAACATTGTGTAGAAATAAAGTCCCGAAGACGTCCTGATTTTTTTGGGGCTCGTTGAGGTTCAGCTTTTAATGATCCAAAATATTTTTGGCTTTTCATCCACATCACAATCAGTGAATCTGAGCTGAAAAATTATTTCCTTGCAGAAAATGAAGCCACGATGCAGCTGCAGCTGCAGCAGCTGGGGGGGGCTCAGAGGTGTTGACCCTCGTCAGGGCTGCAGCTCTGGACTCTGTCAGCTCCCTCTGCAGAGACTCAGCGGCCGGCTCCTCCCGGGAGGTCGGCTGTTTGCCTTTTGGCAGCGAGTCCAGGAGAGGAAATGTGGACAACATTGGAGTCGCACTGTTGTTGTTTTGGTTCACACCATGCATGGCAACTAAGCACACACGAGA
The DNA here is from genome assembly GCF_900963305.1 of Echeneis naucrates. NCBI lineage: Eukaryota > Metazoa > Chordata > Actinopteri > Carangiformes > Echeneidae > Echeneis > Echeneis naucrates. The sequence continues at coordinate 824,833 of NC_042534.1, forward strand.
CGCAGAGGGAGCGAAGAGCAAAGCAAATTTCTTCAAGGTGGAAACCTCCAACTCGGTCTAACGCTGAAGAGCATCGGGATCTTTTGAGGTATTGGTCAGCAGCTCGGTGCCTGAAGCTGGGTAGCCCATGAATGTTTCAGAAGGCTCATCCATCACCTCCAAAGCTCCTCTGAAAGGTTGTGGTGGCAGCGGAGAGGTGGAGCTCAGTGAGTGAAAACTGAGCGACATCGACACCGAAATCGAGTTCGGCCCGAGCCGTGAATCACCATGCTTCAATTTTTCACTCCAAGAGCTTAAAGAAAAATATCAGCTGTGTTTACTTGGAGGTAAAACCTCCACGGTGGGGCTGGTGGGGGGGGCGAAGATGAAACCGGCTCCATAAAGAGCTGGACAGAAACCAGAACCTGTCAGACCTGGTCCACATCCGTTACATGTATGTGAGTGACCCGGAGCGGCCTCTCAGCTCCGGGCCTCCGCTCGTACAACATGAGGGTTTTATAGTGTGTGACCTCGGGACACACCGTGACTAACACAACTCTGCTCTCCACTGTTTGTGCTACACAACCTCGAAAAAACACACAAGCGTTGAGGACTCGCCTCCTGCTGGGACACAGCAACATTAAACGTTTGGCTGCAGCCTCCGATCCTTTAATCTTCCACATGTGGATGTTCTCTGTTGATACTTGAAGGTCCGGACTCCCCCCCCCCATCTGACACTGTCAAAGTCTCTGAGATCAGGATGTGAAACCTGTATGACTGTTATCGAGCACTCAGACTCTCTGTGATGAACACCCCCCCTTCCCCCCCTTCACTGGGGGGGCAGTCATCAGGGGCAAATTAGGGGTCAGAGTCTGAGGGGGCCTTCCTTCAGGCTCTTACATCAGATTGCATGATAAACTCCAGATAATATAAAACCTGTTCATTAAAACTCGACACTTCCTGCTTAGTTTTCACATTAAAAGTCAGAATTTGTGTTTAAGAGACATACCCGTTGCCCAAATAGGCCGATCCGGTCCGGTCCGGTCCGGTCGACTCATTTCCCACAGGAGATCGCACAGGAAGAGGTTAATTCACTGTAACTGGAGTAATATGGACTGAAGATCTGGACTGAGCTGAGTCTGCAGGGTCAGCAGGACCGGTCTCCTCAAACCGGTCTCATTGATCCGGTCTCCTTGAACTTGTCTTGTTGATCCAGTCTCCTCAAACCGATCTCCTTGAAACGCTCATGTTGAACCGGTCTCGTTGAACCGGTCTTGTTGAAACGGTCTCATTGAAACAGTCTCGTTGAACCGGTCTCGTTGAACCGGTCTCGTTGAACCGGTCTTGTTGAACTGGTCTTGTTGAACCGGTCTCGTTGATCCAGTCTCGTTGAACCGGTCTCGTTGAACCGGTCTCGTTGATCCGGTCTCGTTGAAACGGTCTCGTTGAACCGGTCTTGTTGAACTGGTCTTGTTGAACCAGTCTCGTTGATCCAGTCTCGTTGAACCGGTCTTGTTGAACCGGTCTCGTTGATCCAGTCTCGTTGAACCGGTCTCGTTGATCCAGTCTCGTTGATCCGGTCTCGTTGATCCAGTCTCGTTTAACCGGTCTCGTTGATCCAGTCTCGTTGAACCGGTCTCGTTGTTCCCGAGTCCCCAGTGTGTCGCTGGTGTTGGTGAGCAGATTGTTCAGCACATCGTGGAAGTTTTTCTTCCTTTCATCGAACTTGTCCTGATCTAATTTTTGGGACAGCCTTGGGTGTGAGGCTGTTTGTGTTGAAGTCCGTCCTGGCTTTTCCGTCCTCTCCGCGTGTCCAGAAGTGATGTCATTAATGCGGCCCCACTTTATGGAAAGTAAACGAAAAAGCGTTCATGCAATCGGCCTCAGAGCTTTTATTGGGGAATAAAAGGCAGAGTGTTTACCTGCAGCTCGTCACGTTCATTTACGGCGTCCCCCGCTTTATAAACCGTGGTGGACGGCGTGCCGGCCATTAAAGCGCTGCGTCGGTTTAATGTGGACGTTTAGTGGAGCTGCTGTGTTAATTCTATATGAGTTGTAAAGTAAAACTCATAAACTCAGCAGCAGCAGCAGGAGAACTTTTCATCAGAAAGCAGCTGAGAAAAAAAGTCACAATACAACACGTATTGAAGTCTATGGGAAGTGAAGACTGCTTCCAAAAAAAACAACAAAAAAAACATAACAAAACATGATGGTCGGAGACAAAGTACAAACTGGGGGCTGCAAAATAGCAGTTTACAAGACATTGGTTGATGTCACAACAGGGGAGGAGCCTGCTCATGTTGAATGCACCAAGTCACTGTACTGTACTTCCTGTTGAAGTTACAGGCACAACTGAGCTGAACGTGGCTTCTTCAAAATAAAAGTCAGACAAATGTGTCACTGCTGCTTTGTGGTTTGTGTTACGATGGAAATGGAAAAATAAAGGAGGTTGAATCATCGTAGTCTTTGATATTTCAGTGAAAACAAACCAGCCAACATGAATATTTCCACCTACAGTTCTGACTCGACCTGAAGATCAGTTCTTAGACGGTTCAAATCTGACAGAGGAGGACCGGGACAATCCACCAAGATCCAGAAGCCGGGGGTCAGTTTGCTTTACAGGTCTGAGATTAAACCTGAAAACCTTCTGTGGTCCGGGCCAGCTGAAGGTCTCAGCTGACTTCTGATTCTTCTGCCTGTTGAAGATGACACGGATCAGTTTCAGACCTGGTTCTGCTTCCAGTCGCTTCAAAACTCCAACGACAGCAAAAAAAAAGAAAAGAAAAAAGGAACAATTAAATTCACTGCGTCTGTAACTTTGATCCTCAGGCGAAAAAAGGAGCTGGACGTCTAATTTAATATCACTGCTGATTTTCTGTGTCCTCGTTTTGGCTCGTCTGATGTCCTGAAATGTGTTTTGAGGAGAGATGTTTATAGAAGCGCTAAAATCAAGACTTCAGGAATTATTTATTTTGTGGTCAATGATTTTTCTTGTTGTGTCTTCATGAACAGAAAACACTCGCCAGGTGTTTTCCATATTTACCAACACAAGCTGTTTCAGTTTAACGTCTCGGTCCACGCGTTCATGTGGAAGGAACAAAAAGGATACAGTTTAGATCTGGAGTTAAAATCTGGAGGGAAAACCTCATTAGACCACCAGAGTCTAGGACCATTTTCCCATAGACTTCAATGCAATTATGACTTTTTGGTTTACAATCTGGTACAAAAACTGTTTTGGTCTTTATATGACCGGACCGGGGATTCAATCAATATATAACTGATTTATTTACGTTCTGTTTTATGATGAGCTCATAAAATCTGAATTTGGATAATTACCCATTAACTGGAGTTTTTACATAAAGTGAAAAGTGGCAAAAGCCAACATCTGCTCTCGGCGCTGTGGCAAATGTTCTCTCCAGCCTTTGTGCCCGACTAGAGAGACGAAATAAACACACAAATGAACAGCAGACGTTCTGAAGTAATAAAAAAAAGTACAGCGATTGTGTTCATCACACAAAGATTCAGTTTCTCGTGTTCTTTCTTGTTATCTTTCCTGGATAAGATAAGAACCACTTCTTTGTTTCACTGAGCTTTTCCTCATTTCCTCTGAAGACCCTCTGACTTTTCTTTCGACGAGCTGCAGCTGCTGATTCGGCTTGTTGGGCAGACGTTCATTAGCTGTTTCCATCGAATAAAGATTTCTGGACAAATGTGTGGAGGATAAAAAAAAAACCTTTGGAGGAAATAATGTGGATTTATTTCAATCTACATGTTTATTATGCAGGCTGGCTGTTTTACCTTAAAACCTCTGAATCATCCAATAATCTCTGCTTTTATGAATAGCTCGTTGACATAAAGTTTAAAGTGTGAATCAGGTTTTTCCGTCTCTTGCATTGTTTCCTCGCCGCGTCATGTTGTTCACACTTTATTACAGATGCAGATTGTGTTGCCAAAAACGATTAAGCTGTTTGTATTGCGTTCCTCTCTAAGTGTGTGTGTGTTATTCTTAATAAGCAGCAGATCAAACAGTGAGATGATGTCAAAGTCAAAATGATGGAGCTCAGTGAAATTCACCTAAAACTAAATCAGTCCGAGTCAGAAACAGCTTGTAAATAAAATACCACAACCAATAAATTATACATTTATGAAAAAGCTTCACAATATAATTTATTCTATTTATAAACAGATTAGATTTGGATTCAAATGATCTTTTAGTGGATTTCATTACATTTCCTAAATAAGAATTCAATTTTATTATCCTGCTGATTTTAAACTACATTAATTAATAATTAATTCAAACAAATGTTGTGCTGTGTGTTTCTGTGATTTTTAGACATAACAATCAATCAGTGAAAACACAAACAGCTCTGATTGGTCCGTTTTCTTTACAGATAAGTTACATCTGACTGAGCTGCCATTGTATTTTTCTTTATTTTGAAATTTTCACGTGCCAGCTGACCTTTAACCTCTGACTTCTGCAGATGTTGTAGATTCATTCATTCATTTGATCAAATCAGATTTATTTATATAGTACCGATTCATAACAAAGTTACATCAAGGCATTCATCCATTCATCTTATACTTCTGATCTGTTTCCGGGTCACGGGGGTCCTGGAGCCAATCCCAGCTCACTCTGGGTGAGGGGCGGGGTCAACCTGGACAGACCTACGGACAGTTCAGAGTCACTGATGAACCCAAACAAGATGTCTGTGGACGGTGGGAGTACCTGGAGGAAACTTCGGGTACTCCGGTTTCCTCCCCACTGTTGAAGATGCTGACAAAACAAAAAACAAAGCATCTTTCTTCAGTTTTTATTTGGAGGGAACTCTGTTTGTAGCAGGAAATAACAGGTTTTATTGGAAACGTGGTTTGAGTTTGAGCTCTAATGGACTGACAGCTGTTAAACACAGACTGCCAGCCATCTTTCATTCCTATTGATCATATATCAGGAGAGGAAGACAAGCGTGTGCATCCCCAAAGGGTCTTTAATCTAATTTCCTTCCCCAAGGTGGGGGGAGGGCTGTTTTCTCGAAATCCCCATCAGTCGTCTGCAGTTTCCGTCATGCTCAGATATGTTTTGAGTTTTGCCGCCATCACAGATCGTATCTCGCTCTGTGAGCTCCAGGGACCAACTTCTAAAAGGCCCGGCGTTTGGACGGGGGGGCTGTTCCGCCATCTTCATCCCGTTCCAATTAGACCGCAGGAGGTTTGTGAATAAAAACACCACACACAACATTTTCTGCAGCTCTTGTTTTCTTTGCTCAGACGATTTATGGCTGAGTGGCAGCGGCGGTGGCGGCCTTCTCTGATTTGACACGTGAGGAAACAATGCAAAAGCTTTTTTATTTGGTCTCGAAACTTTCAGGCTGTGAAAGCTGAGCTGCCGATAACGATGACTTTAATCAGCAGTGTGTCAAAGAAAGTCCTCAAATTGGACAGTTTTTCTTAGGGATTCAGTTAAAATTGAAATTTTCAGCTAAATCAAATCCTGAAAGGTTGGATGAGTGTGGCTGTGACGTGGTGACATCACAAAGTCCCGACGGCTGGTTTGAAGGTTCAGTTTCTGAATCCAGACTGTGAGTGACCACATTTAGGTGGTGAGATTATTATTGTTTTGTTCGTGTATTTATTTATTTTGAGGTGCTGCATTTATATTGGAAATGGGCGCCGGAACCTTTGCGTTCGCGCTAGTTGTTCCGGGGAACGGTAATCAAGCGCAACAGCCGCCGTTTCCTCAGAGGCAACAAGCCGCCCGTGTCGTCATTGCGCTCCTCCACCTGCTTCACACAGGTCAGTAAACACTGAAATGTTACAGTTTTGGAATGGATATTGTAAGATCGAAGTATGTGGCGTGTCGATGAGGTTTTTATGTTTTAACAGCTTTAATGACGTTATCCACGTCATTTTGTGGCGCGGACCGGCAGCCGCAAGCGTCAGGGGCGCCATTTTGTGCCGAGCTAGTTGAAAGTGGTAAAAGTGGCAGTAGCTTGATGTTTGTTTTGCCAGTTGTTGTTTGATTGTGTTTGTAAGAATGTAATATTGTAATACGAGTAGGTTTTAGCGCAGCGGAGGCCCGTTGTGTTGCTATGGTTACAGGCGCGGATGAATTTAGAACAGTTAGCCCACAAAGTTTAGCCGAACTACCTGTGCATTAAAAGGTGCTAATGCACACCTGCCGGCCAATCAGGAAAGAGTATTCCCACTGAGCAATGCACTGCATGCACATCTGCTCAGCCATCTACAGCAGCGATCAGACAGCATTTCAACGGTTTTCTAAATTTCATCCACGTCAATCCACTGTGCACTCGTTTGGAACTTTATTAGCAGCGCCCTCGTAAAGTCCTCTCTGCCCCCTGACCTCTGACCCCGAGCCTAAATGCAGCTTTCTCAGGCTCTTCTGTCTCCTCACTGGGCCTTTTCCCTTCACAAAGAAACTGTACTTTTTTTAATCATTCCGCCTCCCTCCCGGTACCGGTCCACGGCCCGGGGGTTGGGGACCGCTGATCTATAGTATCTGTATCCATATTTGTACTGCTAAGGGCGGGACGTAAACCGTTTATGTTTCGGCCTGAAATTGACATGATTTGGCCAGAAGTTTCTATATTTATTGTAACCCTCAATTTATTTTTTCATGAACGCTTAATTTGTATTACACCAAGGTAAGAAGAGCGAGCTGACCGGATAAAACCGACCCGCTGAGTTTTTACCCTGTAACCCTATTAGGAGGGGCAGATTTCAAACGTTTGGGTTATAAAAAGCTATTTTAAATGATGATCAAATCAAATCAGATTTATTTGGATAGCACCAAATCATAACAAAGTGCAGGCACTTTACATATAGAGCAGGTCTGGACCAAACTCTTTATAAAATGATTTAAAAAGACCCGACAGATCCCCCGATGACCAGGAACAACTTCCTGGGGGGGCGGCCATCTGCCTCGACCGGTTGGGTTGAGGGAGGGAGGGAGGGAGGGAGGGAGGCATGGGGGGGGTGTAGTGCAGGATGAGAATGAGAGGGGGACATCCAAAACAGGTGTAGGCAGGAACATGACGCTGCATGAAGTTCATGGAGATGAACTGTAGGATGGAATTCATGAAGATATGGGAGCAGCAGGCAGCAGGAACATGGGAGGATGAGGAGAGGAGCTGGGAGAGACAGAGACTTCAGGAAAACATGGTTAGTAAATGCAGTACAAATGCTTAGAACTGGGAGAAACAGGGATCTCTAAGAAGCGTGGTTATTGTCAGAGTATGCAGGGGGGAGGGAGGGAGAGGAGGAGAGAGAAGCTCAGTCCTTCCCCCAGCAGCCTCGGCCTACAGCAGCATAGCTAAAGAGTAGAGGACTTTAACTTTTTAACTATAAGCTCTGTCATACAGGAAAGTTTTAAGCCTGGTCTTGAAAATTACTAAAGAGTCCGCCCCCCGGACCGCTGCTGGGAGTTGGTTCCATAGAAGAGGAGCCTGATAACTGAACGATCTGCCTCCAGATTTACTCTTGGAGACTCTAGGAACCACAAGTAAACCTCCATCTAGAGAGCGGAGTGGCCTGCTAGGACAGTAAGGAACTATGAGCTCTCTGAGATACGATGGAGCTTGGCCATTAAGAGCTTTATATGTTAAAAGAAGGATTTTAAATGATCGCAGTCATGTAATTGGTTTGCTACGGCTTTCTCAATGATTTTAGAAATGTATGGAGGGTTCAGTATGGGTCTATAATTGGCCAAAACATCTGGATCAAGATTAGGCTTTTTAAGCTGGGGTTTGATGACTGTGGTCTTAAGAGTCTGAAGTACATAACCCAAAGATAAGGCAAAATTAATCAGGTCTAGAATGAACGGCTCAATTAAGTAAAAAAATCTCTTTAAAGAGGCTTGTAGGTACTGGGGCTAATAGACAGGTTGATGATCTAGATGATGATGATGATGATGATGATGTAGTGATGTGGATGCAGCCTAACTTTTCTATCAGATTAAATGATGACCTTACTGGGGAATGCCATCAGGTAGTTGTAAATATTGCTGTATGTCACCTCCGGCCCTTCAGCGGGATCATTTCTCCATAAAAATGAAGGGACAATGAGATGTGAATTTTTCATTGTGCCGTTTTCTTCTCCGGTACAGCTAACGTGTTGAAATAATCATCTGACATGTTGAAATAATGTTTTAAGATAACTACTGGACGGTGAATTGTATTAATTAATTGTGTCGCTCATTGTTTTCCTTCTGATGGGTGTGGCTTTTGGAGTATGAGGCGTTGCGCTATGTCCTATCACAGCACGCCCTGAAGAGGATTTTCCTTCAGCCCGAGCAGGACACTGACTGGATACTCGTTTTGGCCGAGTATCCAGCTCAACCATAACATGCACTTTGTTGGTTACGCATTTCAGTGCATTTTTATAGAAGTCCTCATTCCTCTCCTTCACCTTCTTTTCCAGGTCATATATTTGTTACTGTGGTCTCCCAGCCCTGGGCCCCATAACATGAGCATTTCTCCGTGGACTGAGACCTTTGAAACTTTAACTGGATTAATACAAAAGCTGATTTAGAACCAGAGACCACATGGAGGTCTACCTGTAGACCATATGGACCTTTAAAGTCATGTTGGCTCCTCCTCTCCTCTCTTTGTTTAATGTTAACAACAATTTGGTATAAATTGTCAATAAATAATTATAATAATAATAATAATAATTTCAGCCCCATCAGCCGCAGTGGTTTCATCGGTTTCTTTCTGCACCAGGAGGCTTTAGAAGTCCTCTGTTTGACCTGGTTTAACAGACTCAGGATTTCAGACACTGAAGGCTGCGTATTTGTCATTTTTTCTCTGATGATCTAAACTGGCTTGGCGGGATCTTCGCATTTTAAGTAGCAGCTACAGATGAGTCACAGTCAAGTAGAGATGATGAGATGTTTCCAATGTGGAGCTCTGATGTTTACAGCTTATCTGATCAGAGTGTCTCAGCTTTGAGTTTGTGGCCATGATTCAGGGGGAAAGTATCCATTGTGAGCAAAATCAGGCTGCTGAAGCTGATGCTCAGCATCTCGGCCTCGTTGGGGGAAATAAAACGGTGGACAGAAGCACATTGAGGCACTTTCCTCAATTCCCTGACTGCTGTATTTGTGTCCTGTCCAAGTTTCCACTACAGGACGGAGGTCTTTCCTCAGATAAATAAAACACTGGAGATGAGTCAGTGACGTTTTCAGGGACTGAGGAGCAGCTGAATCTGGTCTCTGCTGAGAAACCACTTTAACTCTTCTAGAGATGGAACAAGTTCCCCTGTAGTTGTTACTCCGACAAGTCTACCCCTGTTAGGGCCGTTACGCCAACAGCTGCCCCTCTTTCAATGGCCTGAATGCCCCCCTGGAGGAGCCTGGTCCTTCCTGCTGTAGCTTTGATGAAGAGAAGGGTCACTGGTCTGTCCATGTCCAGACGAGTCTGATTGTAGTTCAACTTTATTTTCATCCATCACAAAGCAACAATAACAACCAAGTAGAGCCAACAAAAAGGTGCTGAGTCCATTTCACAATAACATATCCAGTTAAAGACAAAGAAAAATAAACCCCGTGTCTGCATGGGTTTCCTCCCACCGTCCAAAGACATCATGTTTGGGCTCATTGGTGACTCTAAATTATCCGTAGCTCTGAGTGTGAGACTGTCTGTCTCTGTGATGGACCCGCCCTCCCCAGAGTGAGCTGTGATTGTCTCCAGAACCCCCCGTGACCCAGAGACAGTTAGGTAGAAGATGGATGGATAGACTAAAATAATAAGTTGGTGCGCCACAGTCCGTCCACCTGCCCTGTGATCGGCCCCAGCACCCATTACTGTCTTCTTAATGCACACGTTTGTCCAAGTACTTTTAAGTTCCTCTAGTCCAGCCTGCAGTTTGTTCTGGTCTATCTGTTGCCCCCCTTGTCGCCCCTAAGTACCCTCCTGGATGCCCCTACAGTTTTCCTTCAGGACAACATTTGTCCCTTCACTTGCAGACGTCACATTTGACACTCAAAAAAGCAAAAAGAAAACAGACGCGGGGTAAATTTTCAGTAGTTTTATTGAAAAATGCCTCTTCAGTTTTCAGAAATAAATAAGAAAATAAGGCTGTGGAATTCACAATCTGCAGTTCAAACAGGAAGCAGCAACACCATTTCCATAGTCTTGCACGCAGGTTTCCACTGCATTCCGTACTGAGAAATGACAAGAATGACAACAACTATATTCTGATTAAAACAAAATGAAATGGAACAAAAAAGAAAAAAATAAAATAAAAACAACAAAAACTAAATATACACCACAGACATGCAATTCCACTTTTGGTAAAATGAGCTGTGATGGAATAAAGAAAACTGATAAATACTAAGTCTAGAGATACAAAATGAAGCTGTGTTTAACTGCCATAATGAAACGGAGCCTCCTCAGAGGTCGACACTGACGGAGCAGGATTATATCAAACATACTGGATGAACAAAAAAAAACCTCTCTGCTGTCGCGACACTGAACAAACGATTTCATTCGTTCGTTACGATGAGTGCACTGTTCAACACTGCTCCTTCAAACAACTCGATGCAAATATGTTACAAGCAAAAGACACAAATGGGAAAGAGAAAGCTCACAGGTGTTTTCATTGAGTTATTTTAGTTTTAGTCCCCCCCCCGCCCCCCCACACTCGCTCCCTCCATCTAAACCCTTCTCCTGCACAAACATTCGAAGGCAATAAATGTGTTTTCCAATTAATTTGAGGTGTCAAACCCCAGTTTGTTTGTTTGTGTAATGTGTATAACTCAACAACAAACACAGGTTGAACAAGATAAAAAAATAAAGCGGTGTGTCTTGTCTTATGATGTTAGCCTGTCAGTGGCCTTTCTTGATAGTGATCTCTTTCGACGGCGGTTTTGCGACGCCTCGTCCTCCTCGGGCTCCGGGGCGACCCGGGTGTCGGAGTCGGGGTACCGGCCTGCTCGGAGATAGTGTTTGGGCCGGTTCAGCACAAAGTTTGGGTTTATTATTGTTTCTCAGCATGCACAGAAAGAATGGGCTGAAAATTGAAGCACTTATGCAACATTTGGGTCAACATCAGGGACGTGTCCACTGTCTCCATGTGGGGGGGGATAGACTGGGTCATGTCCAATAGACAAACAAATATGAGCTGAGTGTTAAAATGTGATGACAAAGCAATGTGCGGTTTGTTTATAAGATCAGAGTTGAGATGAAGCAAAAGAATCAGCAAGAGATGAGTCCGATATCAGGACGTGAAAATGTAAATTAAACGAGTGAAACTGAATTAAAATGAAAGCAGATCAGATGATTTGAAAGAATTGAGTTTTACAATTCACAGCAAAAACTAATTATTGATTAACCATGCTAATTGTGTTTATGTTTCATTTGTTTAATATCCTCATTTTGGACTAAAGTTCACTGACAAGCTCAGTTTCGTTCTCTTTTTGGCCACTCTGAGGCTCAGCGTGTTTTGTTTGGAAGATGATGGATTATCGGTTATCTGTTTATGGTTGATTACTGAAGTTTGTGAACGTGTGCGTTCGCAGTTGCAGTTTGATGACTTTGGTCCTTGCTGGTTGTTTGGTGTTTTAGTTTTGACTTGAATAACTTTGAACTGTGACCTTTAATGTCTCTGCGCTCCACAGTCGAGCATTTAGGATGAATCTTTGTCAGATTTGGATCATTGTGTCCATGAATGACCTTTCTCCTCCTTCAGGATCAAGAAGTGACATGTCGCATACTGAACTTCAGTTATTTCTGACTTTAAGTGAACAGGAAGTGAAGATCATGTGACCCCCATGGCCACCTCTTGGACACGCCCCTGTTGAACCTTTCAGTGCTTTTATAGTTCAGGTGACTTCATTTACAGAAGAAACACAACAAAACACACCAAAGTCAAGTTCTTCATCACAGACAGAGCAGAGCTGGTTTGGGGAGAAAATCCAATAAAACCAAAAACAAAGAACAACTAGATCCTTTCCTCTTTTTTTTGTATGTTAAGTGGAAAATGTAAACCTTCAGGGTCACGTGCAGAAATGATTCAGTTTGGCCCTGAGCAGTTGAGAACAGCTACAAACACATGATGGGGAAAAACAACAAAACAAAAAAAACAACACAAAACAACAACCAAAAAAAAAAAGAAACAAAAAAGAGGCGTTTTGTTGGCAGACAGCAAGCAGCAGGTTTTTGTTTGCAAGGCACAAGCTTTAAAACTACAGATGTTAAAAGGTAAATTTAGTGGCCTTCAAACGTCATCTACAAGGCACAAATTAGTTTATTTACACGTCACCTCCAGAGAAATGCTGTTAACAGGGTTGTTGCTGCTGATGTTGCTGATGATGCTGCGGTGGTTGCACTTGTTTCTCTGTTACAAATCCACCTTTTGTTAGTATCTGCTGGGGCTGTTTGTTGTTGTTGTTTTTGGTGCATGCTGCTCCACTGAACACAAGGATCTTTGTTTGGTCTTCAAGATGCAAACAGGCCGCTAAAGAGGCCGGTACCGTCACCGCTGCTGCTGGTGTGGTTTTGTTCTACTGGCTGTGAATCGTTGTTAGTACTGGGTCCCTCTTTGTTGTTGTGTTGCTTTGTTAATGTTTTCCTTTGGTGGTTATCCTTTTAAACAGCTCTAGAGCAGGTGAGCAAGTGTTTCAGTTACAGGGCTTTGAGTTTTGTGTTTGTTTGTTTTTTTTTTTCAGGAAGTCAGTGAAAGCAGCACAGGCGGCATAGAAAGTCTACTATGGTGAACCTGAAACAGGCCAAAGAGGACGAAGGGGTCAGTCAGGTAGAAGCAGGAAACAGCGAATCAAAACCTTCACTGTCATGATTAGTGCATCTGAATTCTACACACATGCATTAAAAACATGTTGCAGTTAAAGTAGCTACATCTAAAAATGACTTCCTGTTACATACCTCCGTATCCCTGGCCGTTGTAAGGAATACCGACGCACTGAGAGGAGTCGCAGTATCCAGGAGGTCCAGGAGGACCACGGACTCCGGCATATCCGGCACGTCCAGGGGGACCGCGAGGTCCGGCGGAGCCGGCGGGGCCCGGAGGTCCTGTCCTGCTCTCTCCTGGTGGACCTGAGCGGGAAATAAAGAAGCACCTTTAGATCAGCGACACCAGGACGCGGGCTGTGATGAAGAGGATCGACTGTCTTCGCCCCGAGCTGACGACATCATAAAGGTCAGAACAACTTCCTTTTCCCAGGATTCATTGTGTGATTGTAATGGAACTTAACGTCAACATTCAGCCTCAGCTGAAGGTTAATCTATTAAAACCAAGAAAGTCTTTGTGAAATAAGTTAGAGCTGGCTGTATCCACGGGACCCATCAAAAAACTGCTTTCTGAAAACATAAATATATGAAGTGATGTTTCTTTTATTTATTGTCTAACTCGTTAATTCATGTGACACTCTTCTCCTCCAGGTAGAAATGGAGGGTTTGGTGAAGACTGATCCTGATCCACTAAAGCTGGTTTAGTCCAGGAACCTTCTGAATCTGAAGCCTCTTAAATCCACCATCATGCTTTCAGGTCAGGACCTGGTCCCCCTGATCTTACAATGCTTAGAATTCAACAAATGCTTTTTTAAATGATCAGTCCGTCCATCCGTTGAATTTTTCCTGATTAGTTCCTAAAGTGTCGGACTTCTTTGTGCACGTTAACAGATAATAAATGTGGTGAAATTGAACTGAAGAGATGACACAGAATATTTTTGTGTTAAGGACATAAAAGTATAAAGCAGTCTGAACGTAATCTGTAACAGATTTGGAGAATCCTCCCAAGGAGCAGCTGGACGGTTGAATGAGTCTCCAACTGTCTGTTGTTGGTGTTTTAGTGAAAGTTTCAGTCAACTGAGACTTGCCGCCTGTTCTCGATGTGGCTCAGCTTTGAGTCCTTGTTTCTGGTTCATTTAGCGATGAATCCAGATTTATTACTCTCTTCTAAAAACCTCCAGGCAGAGTCTCTGAACCAAACAGATAATTATGGCTCAGTGTCATTGCTCTGCTCCAAATCCAGCTGGAAATACAATAGGCATATTTTTTTCAGAAGCTGCTGCTGCTGACACAACAAAAACGAGACTACGAGGGGCGGAGTCGCATCTGCGTTACGTCTAGACCTGGACCGAGTCGGCTTTTCCCATCGCTTCCCTCCACCTGGACGGTCTCAGCCGTGCAGGGCTGTAGTCTGGGTCCAGTTCCGGCTCAGCAGGATGACAGCAGCTGCTGTTTGAGCTGACATTGTGTGAGTTTTGAAAAGCTCTAGTCTTTCCTCCATCTTTGTGTTCTTTTAACGGACTGACTTTAAAGGTTACGTCAGACTGGAGGCGGTCTAAAGGCCTCGTACCTGCAGGTCCTCTGGGTCCCTTCTGTCCGACTCCTGACACTCCTCGCTCGCCCTTCTCTCCTGCAGGACCTGAGGGAAACACACTGAGTCAGTCTCTGGGGGGGGCGGTCAAAGGTCATCATAGGTCGGGAGTCATGGATTAACAGTCAGGATCTGGATCTGATCTGATCCAGAACCTGAACACACACTTCCTGTTTTTCAACATCTATATTAAATATTAAACAAAAAGAAAATACAGACGCTTCATTGTAAAGGTCATTAATCGGCTGCTGGTTCTGGTCCAGATCTTGAAGACCTGGGTTGGTCCAGGACTGAAATCCATCCCAGTCTGTTTCACTCTGAAGCACTGCACTCTGCGGCCAGTGAGACCAATGAGACGATGGACGTCATGTGACTGACTCGTCCAATCAATAACAGACTGATGGATCAGAGTTACACTACAGTTAAAATTGTGGTTTTGTGCGTGCTGATTGCTGTGTCGTGGCTCCCTGTTTGTATCTGATGTTTGTGTAGAGACAGTCCTGGTTTTCTATTGGAGGAAGTTTGGTCTGGCGGTTACGGGGTTCATACCTCTCTCACCCTGCTGCCCGGGTTGACCTGGACTTCCAGGGAAGCCATTTCTTCCTGCGGTGCCTGGCTCTCCGCGGGGCCCCTGTCTTCCAGGAGGTCCAGGGGGCCCTGGAGGTCCTGGGTTGTTGTTGCGGTGAATGCCGTTGGGGATCTGGTTCAGTAGCGTGTTGACTCGGGTCATTTGTGCTGCGGCCGCAGGAAGACAGAGACATGGGAAAGTTAACACAAAATGGGCAGCGGCGGCAGACTGACACAGAACCGAATCCAAAATCCTGGACCACATACTGTTCACTAGCTGCTCGCAAACTTGTCTGGCGATGAAGCGCATCATGTTCTGAGGAGCGAAGTCACCCTGAGACAGAAAAGGGAGTTAACGTTGAGGGATAAACTACAACTCCCAGATGGCTTAAATGGTTTAAACCATCTGGAGCAACAGAAACTTTTTATTTGAAGTTTGTGACCAAAGAGAAGCACAATGGTGACAATAATAAACACTCACTCTCTCTCCTTTGTCTCCTTTGGGGCCGGTGGCACCCTGAAAACAGACACACAAACCAGTTTAGACCACAGATGATGCTGGAGGGAGGCGGGTCAAAGCTGCCATGATGGCGAGGACACTCACCGGGGGACCGGAGTCTCCGGGCTTTCCTGGTTGTCCTGCAGAACCTGGTATTCCAGGAGAGCCTGGAGGTCCCTGCAAGGATCACAGACCAGATTCAGAAGGAATAAATATTTGTCAGTAAAAGGTGAACTGATCCAGCTCCCAGTTGTCTCACCATGGACCCTGCGGGGCCTCTGGGTCCAGCCGCTCCGTCCTTTCCTTGAGGGCCCTGAAATGAAATGATCCGGACTTGAGGAACTCAACTCATCCTGTCTGTATTTAAAGAAGCTTAAAATCAGGCCGTGTGTACTCACCCTGACTCCAACTGGTCCGATCGGACCCATGGGACCACGAGGTCCAGGTGAGCCCTGTAAAACAGATCGAAGCTCAGCTTTTTTTGTTTGTTTGTTTGTTGAAAGGTCGCCTTCGCAGCGAGGGACTGAGTCAGACCTGTTTGTCAGAACTGGATTTTGTGCTGGTCCGATAGTAAATCTCATTTTCTCACAAACGCTGCTCACTACTTTTTATTGTCAGTCCTCTCCAGTCTTTGATGCCTTGGCATAAAATTTACAGGGAACATAATATATTCCAGATCCATTTTATTGGCCGTTATAAACCGAGGCCTGCCTGGTCTGCAGCTCATTAAATGCATGTTGCTGTAGCATCTGCTCCGCCACGGTCACCTGTGTCACAGGTTCTGTTAGAAGCACGTTTCCTAAAAATATGACATTTGACTCTGTTGTGCGTTCAGTTTGTTGTCATCACTGGCTGAAGCGGTGCTGCGTGACTGTCCTGTTTGTGTTTGAGACGGCACACAACTGTGGATGAACGAAACGCCACAAAATAAGTTGATTGTCATAAAATACGCTGTAAAAAATGTGTCTTAAGAAGAGAAATAAAACTGAAGCAGCCTTAAACCTTCAGTCTATCTAATGACCAGCCAACTCCACTGGCTGCAAGGGGGAGGAAACCTGATTGCATTGAAGTCTATGGGGAAATGGCACTACGTCTTCCTTGTTTTTTTTTTTTTTTTTTTTTTTTAAGCTCATTTTGACTCTAAACTTCAGATGACAAAAGAATCATGAAGAAACTTTGATTTGATTTGCTGCTTTCAGTTTCAGTACGAGGACGTGTTTGGACCCGGGTCAGCAGGCGGAGCTATGTCCATCAACGGTTCAGCTACCTGACAGTTAAATGAGCTGGTTTCTTAACAGACTGAAAGCTGCTGGATGTGAGATCTGAGGATGAAAAGCTTCCAGGGAGAATCCTCTGGGTCGGGGGGTCACAGGAGCGACCCGGGACTATCTGTGTCCATAAACCAGTTTAATGGAGCCTGCCGGGGCTGACCTCCTGGGGGGGGATCAGACCTCTAACCTCAGCCGGACACAGCAGCCACATCCATCACTATATTTCTTTTGAATTGTCAGATTTTTACTTTTTTTTTTCCTACACAGAAAACAAAACGGCAAGAGATCAGTTATATAACAGAGACAGAAGCTGCGACTGTCTTTTCCCACTTCATAAAACCCAAACGTTATCTGATCCTCATCGCTCGCTCCGACTCAGTGACCGAAGATGTTTTTACTTCCATACCAGCAGATTCTTTTTGAGATTCTTACTGCGAAGCCTTCGATGCAGAGCGACACTTAAGCAACACCGTGGATTAACATGACTTGTTCTTGGCTCCTTCGCCGCTAAATTTGAAGCTATGAGTAATATTCAGAAAACTGCTGCAGAGAAACTCTCCCCCACAGCTGGAAGAGCATCGGATGCCAGACCAGTAATCAAACTTTGAATTATCACCGTTTCCTGTTTAAGCCCCTCCACCAAAAAAAGTCATCCAGAGCTGTACTTACTTTCTGTCCAGGTAAGCCTGAATCACCGGGGTCTCCCTTCGGTCCAGGGCGGCCCTGAGGACGGAGACAAGAGCACAACATGGAGATCAGTCAGGGCACACAAATTTTCTGCCAGGTTTCAGGTGGAGCTCAGTAATGTTCCAGAGAAGGATCAGGATTTTAGAAAGTCCGACTCCTTTAAGGCTCAAATACTCAGCTCAGTGCAGCTGTGACACTAACTCATGACCTGTAAAAATGATCAGAAGCTAAAGTTGAGGATTTTTTATTGCTGCTGACAAAATGTGAGGGGCATTTTTACGCATTTGAGGCCTTTATTTTGTAGAGACAGGAATGCAGCGGACGCTCCGGCTGGTGATCGTTTAACATTTACAGTCTCCACCTGAAAGGTGTGAGCCTGCGGCAACTCTATCCTCTGTTACATCACCGTGTCTTTGGTGACCTCCGTGGAGACAAAACAAAGGAACATCTCTTCCCCCAGAGAAGGAAATCCAAGCTCTGATTTATTAAGACTCGGGTCATTTTGTATCAGACATGAAGGAATGTGAGTCTCTGCCACAGATACTCCCCAGCTTGCAAATTCCCTTCAAAATAAATCTGAGAAAAATCCTCCCACTCTGGAGTGCTGAGGCTTCCTGGGATTTATATTTGGTGTTTTGTGTGTGTATCAGATGTGTTTGTGGACTTACAGCCTCTCCTGGAATCGACCGCCCACTGGGTCCTTGAGGGCCGGGCAGACCCATGGGCCCTGGTGGTCCGTTATCTCCCCGTGGGCCGAGGGGTCCCTGTGGAGGCACACAGAGGAGGTGAGATCAGAAATATTTAAGCCCCTTTTCCCTCCTTAAACTGCAGAATCAGCTCTTTCTAACAGCCCAATCTGACTTCAGTGATCAGATCTGGATCAGTCTGACTCTCTGACTCCTTCTGTGTGTTTATCCATCCATTCTCATCCTCCATCTTTGACAGTGATGTCTAGCTCAGATATTTAGAGCATCGGAGGCTTTGGAGCTGATTTTTCATCATTAATGATCAGATAAAGACAGAAACAACCCAAACACATGAGGAACTTTTCTTCAGAAAGGAAGAAACATTCAGAGTCTTTACTAAGTCAGACAGAATCAGCTGATTCTGAATATAAGACAGAAAAGCCTGAATGTGGCTCTTAAAGTGGTAAATACAGACGGAATGTGTTGTTGATATCTGTCATCCCAATTTCACTACAGTGCTGTTTACTCTGTAAAAGACCAACGGAGATCAAACCTCATATCAGAGTCAGATGGTCTTGCTGCCCTCAAAGCTTTTATACTTTAAAACAATCTTTTGTTTTCCTCTGGAGCCGAATGCACCTCAGAAAAACGCTCACTGATGTTTTAAAGGGGAGAAAGTGAATGCTGTTTTGAAGATACTTACAACAGGACCAGCCTCTCCTCTTTCACCTCGGGGACCTTTGCTGCCGGGGGCGCCCTGAGGAGGAGGAGGAGGAGGAACATTCGTCATGTTAAAAAGAAAAACCCTCAACAACCAGATCCACCTCTTAAGAACTTAGCAGGACTGTTGATGGAGTTTTGGTCAGACGGTGAAAAACAGAAACCAGCTGACTCGTTTATTGCCATGCATCAAATGTGGATTACTGTTTTCTATCGTCTGTAGAATAAAAACTACAAGGACCAGAACTTTACTCAGTTTACTGCTGAGAAGAGAAACTCCAGATATCAGTGCAGTCAAAGAGATCTATCCGTACTTTTACCCCCCCACAAAGACTTTATGAGCTTCTGCAAGGAAGCTTCCAGTGTTTATGGTGCTTCAGGGCACAATATTCTCCCTTGTACAACATAGATATCAATAAATAACTCAAGAATGAAAATGTCCCAATTAAAATAAAAAGCATATGAAGTCATGTTGAGTTTAAAATCTGAATCCTATTCGCCACAGCTCACAATGATAAAATAGAAAACATCTTTTAAAGAAACATAATTCATTTAATCATCGTTTCTACAAAGTCAGATCTTCGGACTCTGACCGAACGAACGAAGCTCCAAAATGTTTCTCCTGTTTATATCTCATTACATCTGACCGGCTTTTTTCACATCCTCTCTGCACTTCATCTGAAACAGTGAGCTGAGACAAAGTCTCTAATGGCTGACAGACGGATTAGAGGGGGCTCTTACCACCGGACCCTGAGGCCCTGGAAGGCCGTTGGACTCGGAGACGCAGGTACAGGAGTTGGGAAGAGACGGACACTTCAGCTCGTCTCTCTGTGGGAGAGGAAAACAGAATTTGACTGTCAGAAACACCCAAAATAAAAAAGCAGAATCCAGATCACTTTGGAGGAAGCAGCTTTAAACGGAGCGAGTCTTCTGCTGTGTTTCGTTTTAATCTCCGAAAACAGACCAAGCTTTTCTTAGAATTAAAGACAAAACAATTGATTCAACCAGTTAAATCACTGAATTAATTAGATGTGTAGATGTAACGTCTCACAATCCCCTCACAGTTCCCATAGACTTCAAAACCAGCCTTACTGCCTGTTGGCCAACAGACTGGATGAAGGTTTAAGGCTCTTCAGTATTCAGAGTCTAAGTCCATCTGGCTTGTTGCAGAAATTTATTACATTTTCTGAAATGTCTTCAATGTTTATTTTCCTTATGAAGAAAAGGCAGGGGGCTTTGTTTCTCTTGGTGTAGTTTTGGCAGGGAAGGGAAGCTGCTGTTTTCTGGGTGGATGTTTCCACTGATGCTCCTCCGTTGGGATCATTCACTGTCAGCAGAAACAGCCCAATCAAGCAGCCCCCCCCCCCCCCCCCCCCCCCCCCCCGGACCAATTCAGATAATAATCCACTTTGGACGCAGACATCTGCAGACATCCTGCGTTCAGACAAAGCTTCACTTGTTACTGTGTCCGGAGTCCAGCCCTCAACTACAGTCTGAACTGTTCTGCATTTAATCAGTCAGACTGCCTGAGAAGCTCCAGAGACAAAGGAGGAGTCTACCTATGGACCAACAGGAGGCAAGAGGTCAGACTGTGTTGAAGTCAATGGGAAAATGCCCTTCCTCCTGATCAGTTTATGGTCTCAGTCTGAAATACAACATGGTCATTTTTTTTTAATGATGCTCCATTTAGAGGGGAGGAGTTAGAGGGCGGGGCTACCGCCCAATCAGGATCAGCTCCACCTTCTCTTCCAAATCTTCAAAAAAATGGCTGACAGACAGATTGCAAACTAGAGGCTTGAAAAAAAAAAAAGGTTGACTCGTTTTTTGGATTTAAAGGTCGATGTGACATTTCAATAACATCCAGAATCAGTGACAAACCGGACCTTCATGCTGTAAAATGACTCATTCCTGGATTGTTCTGAACGCTGTTTCCTATTATATGTCACACCCCGCTGACCTCCCCTCAGCTGGCTCACGTCTCTGAACATCATATAGACACTGTTTGTTTCCCCCTTTGAGCTTCGCCTGACTCTGATTACGCCGCTCTGATCCTGAGCCCTACAACTGTAGGGCCATGAAGGACGCGCTCCGAGTGTTAAAGCACAATCCCATTCATCTGCCTCTTTACTCGATTATATCATATTCTGCTTTTAACCGCAACTACACGTGTTGCCAAGAACAGTTCCGCCGTCCCTGAGTGTCCAAAAAGGTTTGACAAAAACCAGATAGCTTTATATAAGAAGACAATCAGTCAGAGCAGCTAGAGATGCATCACAGATGTATGTAAAAAAAATAACAATCATTAAAAAAAATCCAACAAGCAGATGTGAGTTTTAGAGCTGAGTCTCGTAAATCGTACGACCACATACATACGTCTAAAATCTAAACGTGCATTGGAAGCTTTAATTTAAATTTCTGGATGGAAAAAATGACCCACCCCCCCGCCCAATAAAAAGGAACTCCATCAGCCGACTCTGGATTTTGTGATTCAAGGCAAAATAAAGCCAAAGTGTCACATCATTCAAATGAGAAGATGACGTGAAGCTAAAAAGAGCTTCAGGGAGGAGTGTGTGTGTGTGTGTGTGTGTCGGGGGGGTTCCTACCATGGATGGGAGGTCACAGCATCTGTCTCTGCTGGTCCAGCCCAAGCTGCAGACAATATCAAACATCTGGAGTTGGAACTGTGGAGGAGAGAAAAAAAAGCAAAACATGGAAACGGTGTTGTGGTACATGTGTCTCTGATCCGCCCCGTCACAGCTCAGACAGACAGAGAACCGAGTCCCATCAGCCCCGGGGGGAAGGGGGAGGGGCTTAGATCGTCGCCAAGTTGACGGTTTAATGTCCAAAGCTGGTCCACAACAACAACCCAGCAGGCTTTCTGTTTTACAATCACTGTATTCCAACGTATGTATCACAGAACGTAACCGATATCTTCATTATTGATGGATATTCTGATTATTTTGTAGTTTATAAGTTTCATCTACAGTTTAATCTTTTTTTTTTTTACAGAAACATAAGTCCAACACTCTGAGGGGAGTACGGATGAACGGTTGTCACTCTGCTGGAATCAGATTTTGATGGTTTTCCTTCACTTACTGTTGCTGATTCTCCTTTGGAGCCGATGGACTTTGACATCTTGCCCAGAACCTGGTAGCCATCGCTGGAGGTGTTTCCTGCCGCCTTGATCTCCTTCTCAGCCACTTCCTGGCAGTCGACGTTGAGTTTGACGCTGGTGGATGAAACCAGTATGTGGAGCTTCAGAGAGAAGAGAGGAGAAGGAGAAGATTAGGTTTTATTGGCATTCTTTGTTGTATGAGTGAGACTTGTGTCTGGGTTTAATTGTGACGGCCTGTAAATTGTTGGGCTGCGCCGAGTCCCCCCCTTGGAGCCTGAGTGGAGGACAGACAGTGCCATCGTCCTCCTCATTCATTCAAATGCCCATTCACTCTAACAGGCCAGATTCTGTTTTGCTAATCAGATTTCTGATTGCTGCACATTAAAACATGAGTCATGTTGACCCTGTTGGGCTCCCTCTGACTCTAATTGGCTTCTGTTTGATCAAACACCAGCGCAGTCAGAGCATGTTTGTTTCTCTGCAGCGGACTCACATCATCTTCCTCTGATCACATAATCCTTCTTTAGTACCGCAGAGGAGCTCAGGTATCCACAACTGATCCGACCGACTGAGCTCTGCTGTTCAACACATCTGCAGAGGTTGGTAAAGTGCTGCGAGGGAAGGGGGGATTAGAGGAGCCAGACGTGGTGATCTCCAAAAGTCTGCCTCGGTATCAGACCCAAATATCTACTCACAGGGAGGCTGCAGCTTCTGCAACTCTCCGACAGCAAGTTCAGGACGTCTCAGTTACGTGAGTTTAAGTCCTAAAACTGATTCATGAGACGCCCAAGGCTTTTAACCCCCCCCCAACAAACCTTCAGCATCACCAGGCTGCAGAGCCCTTCAGCAAGAAAGTAAAATCCAGGGAGCTACCAGAGTTTATGGACATGCTTGACCTCTGACCTCTGGGGGGAGGAAGAATTTCACTCTACATCATTTTCTTTTTTTATCTGAAGTGACTCTCAAACTTTTGGATTTCTTCCAGAAACCTCCAGCACCAATCGGCAGTCCTTTTTAATCTATCTGGATTTGACAAGCTGTTTGTTCAGAAGCAGAACTTGTCGTTTAAATTCCTAAACCCTCTCAGTTTTTCTGCCTGAGGCGGAAAAAGGAACCGCAGACGCCAGAAATAAATCAGGGCTGGATCTGACCAGAGGGGCAGTTTTATCAAGGAGCAGGTAATCTGCAGACAGACTCCACTATTATTACAAATTGCTCGAAGAGACAGTTCGACAGCCTCCGACAGCTCGCCCTGTGGCAGACGTGGTGCACAGAGGCATGCTGGGAGCTAAAAACCACAAGAATTCCTCTGCGGTCGGCTACTAGAGGCAACGGGCGGCAGGATCAGTGCCTGGCTCCTCAGACTCCTCCTGAGCCAAGAGGGGAGGGGGGTCTGCAGAGAAGTAAAGCCCCGCCTCCCTGCTGGCGCTCTGCAGCTCCTCTGATGTAATTGTTTAATAGCAATAGCAGTGACCCAGTATTTTCCAGGCAGGCGTCCTAACAGAGCCTGCGGTGCGTTTCTAACCCCCCCTTATGGATCTCTGTGGAGGTTGGTCATATTGTTGCAGGCTGTCCACGCCGCTCGTCTTGTACATAAAGCGCTGCTCTCAGCAGCAGAGCAGTCATTCTTCGTTTAACTTCAGCTTAGTTTTATTTTCTACTTTTAGTTATTCCTAAAGCTTTTCTATCAGGCAGGATTGTATAAACTAATTTCTCCCATTTCTTTGGTTTAGATATAATATATGCAAATGTGCTGTCAAAGAAGATTAAGACATCTTGATTTTTTATTCCCTTAAAATGGGACGAGCTTCTCAAACACTACAGTTCCCATGATGCAAGTCTGTCCTCCAAGACTCTGGGTTATTGTCTCAACGCTGCAGATCAGATGTTGAGCAGCTGTTTCCAAAGTTTCCCTCAGTGATGATTGATTGACTTGAAATAAATAAAATCGTCGGTGCTTTGATGTTGGATTCCTCAAATATCATATAACAGATTATTTTTTCATTTTGTCTCGATGTCACCTCTGACACATTTGTGTGTCTGCGAAGTGATTATAATTAAGTGTAAGTTTGTCCTTCCTCATTTAAAACCTGCTCTGATTCATGTCTTAACGAAAAATGGCACGACCAAAGATCCTCCAGGTGAATCACACCTGTATGTTTCTGAGCTCAAACACGAACAGGAGCTGCTGACACACGTGCGGTTTTAAACGGAGTCCACACAGCAGCTGATGGATCAGCAGAACCCCTCATGAGGTAAAAACTGCAGCCGCCGTTTTACAACCTGCAGACACCATCTGCTTGTCTGAGCTGACATAACTCTTCAGGTGCACGTCTGTAGTTGCCCGTCAGCTGCTCCACCTCTAATGTACAACATATTTGGTATCTCAGGTATCTGCAGAATCTGTGTGACCTCGAGACGTCCGGCCAGAACAAAGCACCGCCATCTCACTCTCAGCTCTTTTCTGTTCAACATAAATACGTTTCTGAAAGCCAAAGCAGACGTGGAGCTCACAACGCTCCGAAGGTCTAAAGTCCTGCTGCCTTCACCTTGTGGAAGCTTCCATGGAACATCCTCTTCACTTGATCGCTGTCGAAAGTGACCCTCTGAATCTCGCCACGCTCGTCTTTGTTGTAGAAGGACAGCGTCTGGCTGGAGGCTGCAGAAGGGGAAGGTGAAATTAGAAATACAATACGACAAAAATATTCAGCATATTCAAGTGGGTTTTGGCAGACAAGTGAGAACACTGGAAGCCTACAATTCCCATAATGCAAATCTGTAGTCCAAGACCAAAGACGAGGACTGATGAGAAAAAGGTCCAACACTAAGTGAAGTCTGGTGTGCCTAGCCTGTTAGCTTAGCTTAGCTTAGCTTCCTCAAATGACAGGAAACAGTTAATAACTCCCTCTCTGGAGGACCTGAACCTCAGTGTGGTCCAGACTACTGAAGCCCAGCAGGAAGTCTCACTAACAGGCCCAAACCGCTGAGCGCCGCCGCTGACATCAGCTTCTGGAGGTAAGAGGACCCGATCTCCAGCTCGTTACAGCCCACTCAGCTTGTTTTAGGATCAGATACCACTCAATGAGGAACAGCTGCCGCGCACATTTCTCACACAGACACACACATAAGGACATTTACGGTCAATGGTGACGCCCGTCTCTGGCTTGTGGTCGTTGGTCGACACCTGCCAGATGTCGAAGGCCTCGGTGGGTGAGTCGGGGAGGAGGCGGAACATGAGGATGATGGTGTAGGCGTGGGGGAGACCGTCAGGGTGGACCTCTCTGTTTTGGAGACAAAAAAAACGACAGGATGGACTCACAGGTCGCACAACCATAAACACAAAACTCAGTTCTAACAAGACCCCTGAACGACAGGAAGGAACGAGTGAAACACCATAAAATATATTAATAATATATGATCTGATTGGATCATCTACTTCCTGGTTGTATAAACCCGGTTTCCTTTGTGTCGCTGTGATGTCACTACACATTTTGGAAAGTCAGAAGTGTTGTGCGTTGGGCGGCGGCCCGTGTTCACAGTCTGGTTTTTGCACCGTCCAGACCTACAGCCAGGTCTGACCTCACAGACAGCGTGAACACACAACACTTCACGTTACCAAGTGACAAAAAACATTAACAAACACCACAAACACAAACAGTTCAGCTCAGCTGGAGACAAACAAACAGCTGGATTTTTCAAACTGTCAGTAGCCCCGCCCCCTAACCCCTCCCCTCCTTTCCTCTAAATGTCACCATCACTTAAAAGTACATTATGTTGCACTTAAGACTTGAAACAGACCATGAACTCATGAAAATGTTTACTGATGGCTGCAGCTCACACACTGATCGGTGACGTCACGGCGGTCCAACCGAATCATTTCCAACAAAACGGATGTGAAACTCACGTGCTGGGCTGACTGAGGAAGGCGTTCTTGTGCAGTCTGTATGCCGTGAAGCTGTTGAAGGAGCCCGGCTCCATGGAGACGCCTTTGACGGAGCTGTAGGTCTTCTCAGTCAGGTTGAACGCCTCGAGCATCCTGAAGCCTGTGAGGCAGCCAATCAGAGACATTTGTCAAGCTCTTATCATCACAGCAGACGGAGGAGCTGAAAATTTAGAGGACGGCAGCAGTTCAGTTCTCACCTGGTGACGTGAATCCATTCAGGAAGATCAGTGGACAGGCTGCAGGACGAGAAAGATGAGTTTCACAATAAATTCCTCAAAACAGGCAACAAAAAACGGTTTTGTGGCGAAGGGACTCACTTGATGTTGCGGTTTCACAAATGAAGGTGATGAGGTTTTCTTTAATGGTGTCAAAAGCGTCGAAGTCGTCCACGACGAAGACGTGCCTCTCGCTGGGTTTGCTGCCGATCGACTGCAGCTCCACAAAGTCGACGTCGGCGACGCCGATAGCGAAGACGCTGTAACCTGAAGACAGGAAGTACAGAGACAGTCAGGATCAGGACCAAGCTCGGTCAGACTGGTATCAGAGCTGACACAAAAAACTCCACGTCTGTCACCTGCATGCTGAAGCTTGGCAGCATTCTTCTTCACCTCATCCTGAGAGCGACCGTCTGTGATCACCACGATCACCTTGGGCACGTTCCTTCTCATTCCATTTTCCAGGGAGAAGGCCTTCTCGTAGGTGTGTTTCAGAGCCACGCCTACTCAGCGCGAAGGAAAAAGAGGGAAGAATGGCGTTGAGCAACAACAAGCAGAGCTGGATGGATGAGACGTTTGCTGACGTGCGGCGCAGATCGAACCTGTCTTGGTGTTTCCTCCTCTGTAGTGGATGTGATGCAGCGCGGACATGGCGATGCCTTTGTCTTGATACGCGTTCAGCCTGAACTCCGTCTTGGCGTTGTCGCTGTACTGCACGAACGACACCTGTTTGGAAGGGTTAGGGTTCCAGGCTCAGAATCAAACCACCTTTAGCATCCTGGATTTGTGTGAGTGCGATACAACAACAATACAACAGCTGGTTATACTAAATATACTAAAGAACTATGCGTGCTGGTCGGTCCGGCTCTCACGGGGTTAATAACTCTGCGGTGTAACTTGAGATTTTACTGATCGCTCTAAAAGTGATCAAGGATCAAAGTAAAAGCAGTAAGAAGCTGAACTGCTTCTTTGTTCTGAAGTAGTCGGAGGCGGGAAAGCGATTTTCGCTTAATGGCAGAGAGGAGGGAGTTCTGAGTAGATGAAAGCAGGAATAACATTTTCCAGATCAGTGTGAGAGATGAGTATAGATAAATATCCATTTGGTTCACAGCACTCACTTCGGTTTTGGTTTGGGATATAAAGTTGTAACTTTAAAAAACGCCTTTAAAGTTTTTTATTGTGCAGAGGACAAAATATTTTGCTGTCCAGATGGAGAGGAGCGTCATCTCTGAAGGTCTGGAAGTGATGTTAAACAACCGTCGGGTTTCTTCAAAGATCATCAGGGATTTAGTCTTTAAAAAAACGGATGGCTGCGATATCATTCCAACATGTTCACTAACAATATAACGAAACGCTACCAAAGACCGTTTGAACCTGAAGGCTAACTTTCATTAGTACTGTCGTCGTGCTTGTGACGTCCCTGACTGGCCTCATCTCCGTAGCAACAGTGGCTGAGGCTCATGGGTATTGACCTTAACATAATTATATTTATTTATTATTTATATTTCAGTTGACGCCTTCAGGATTCCTGCACCTGTTTATTGGTTTTTGGCTCTACGTCGGCTCTGGTGGGGATGTTGAAGCTGTCAGTTCATATTCATTCATGTTGCACCGTTCAACTCAGCTGCTTTAGGAGCCTTTTGTCTTGGACCTTTAATAAAAAGCCTTCAGTCCAAACCTGCATTCCTGAGGGTCCGATGACATCAAACGAGCCGATCATGCTGGAGACAAAGTGCACGACCTTGATGAAGCTGTTTTCGCCGATGCTCCAGGAGCCATCGATGAGGAACACCACATCTGCTTTGGCACCTTTGCAAACTGAGGCGAGAAAACAAAGCAATAAGGAGCTCTTAAAGAGCACCGGCCAGACCGCGGGGAACATCACAAACCAGCACAGAAAATAGGATAATCACACGGAAAGATGATTGTTTGCGAGCCGGGGAGCATTAAAACACGTGCATCAAAACAAACAATGGAGAAAAATGTACTGTATAATTATTATGGGCGAAATGAGGAACATTTGGCCACCAGAAGGTTTGAGAGTCAGCTCTGGTTAATGTGTTCCTCTCTGAAGGAGACGAGCCGAGAAGAAAGCTTTCAATAATCTTTGCTAATCCACCCGAATTTCACGCAGCACTCTTTGTAATATCCTTTCTCCTTCTTCCCTTTTTTATAAACAACTTTAACACAACACAAACAGATTCTTTGGAATGGCCAGTCTTCATTTTTCAACACCTAAGTTGTTGCTTTGTAACGGGTGTGTTCCCTGTCATGCGCCCTGCGGGGCCAGCAGCAACATGTGGTATCCATTACTCCCCCCACTGGCTCGGTTCGGATCCAGAAGGAATCTGCATTCAAACCGCCACCTCAGCCAAGAGGCTGCAGCGAGCAGCTTCCAGAACCAGAGCTGAGCTTGAATGAAAAGACTGAACCCATTCAGTGTCGGGATGAGCCGTGTTTTCCACAAAGAGGGTTTTAGAGTTGGGGGGGGTGGCTCTGTTGAACCAGGTCTCTCTGAATAAGGTGCAGGGTTACGGATTCCTGGGGGGGGTTCAGATTCATATTTGTGCTTTCATTTAAATGTTTTTCAGCACAGATGGGAAAATGTATTCAATTTCAAAAGGAGCCACTTTTTATCCTTTCTGTGGTCGGAGATTTGTGTTGTGTTCAGATTGTTTATGTTTTCAATCACAGAGAAGAAGAAGAAGAAAGGATCTTTGGAGAAACGACAGAAATGCTTTATGAATCAAAAGCAGGAAACACAACGTTAACACATGCAGGCTGGTGTTGAGGTCTCCGTCTGAACTGACTCAGGTGGATTTTACACCTTGACTCGGACAGATCATCAGCTAGAAAGTGAATCTGGGTTAAAGCTGAAAATCTGAGGCTGGTCGGTCACATTTCTACAAGACGGAACTGAACAAACCAAAAAATAAGGTCAGCTCTGTGCACGATTCATCAAAATAACAATATCCGACGACCCGGCGAACATTTATTGAATCTGTGCAGGATCGTGTCCTCGTCGTTATGCATGTAGGAGGGAACAGTTCCAGGGTTGAGGCCCAGCCCCCTTCTTGCTGCGAGGGAACAGTAGATTGTAATATCCCGGCATGATTATTTAGCCACATGATATCTGCAGCCACTTTGGGGGCCGACACCATTAGAACCCTGGACCTCGTCTCTGTGAGGCCACAGTTAGAACCACAGTGACTTCAGCTGGATATCTGTGCTCACCTGCCATTGCAGGGGGGATGGTGGGTGGAGGCGTCGGGGTCGGCGGGAGCGTTGGAACCGGAGTCGGCTTGACCACTGCGAGAGTTGGACAGAGACACAACCGTCACCAACATGTTTGGGACGAATTCAGAACAGTAAACATGAAGTCATTCTGGACTCCTGCTGTGAGGAGATGATGATGATGATGTCGCTGTCTGTGAATCTCTACAAGTTGTCTGAATGTGTTGGAAATGTCAGATCTGTCTGACTGACATGTTTATTTTTATACTGTCATACAACAGCATAAGAAAACAATGGATCAGTCGACCACAATCTTCTTCTGCATGAATCATCTCAGGCATAAATCTACCAAGTCCTTTTAATAACTTTAACTCAGATAGTTTTAAGCTCAAGTGTTCCACAGGGGTCTGTACTGGGTCCTCATTCATTCACCTTAAACATCATTTAGTTCTTTTGGCTTCTGTCTGTAAGTGACATACAGTGTTTCCTCAGTTTAGGATGTGCTGTCTTCAAGTTTATATGAACTGTTCAACCATATAAACGTTTGTTGTTGTTGGGGTTTTTTTTATATATAAAAAACAAACCTGGTATGTTGTGACGTGTTTTGGCTCTGAGTAAGAGTCGGAGTAAAAATGAGGAAAAAAGATACCAAACACTGGCATGATTAAGAATGCACAACAGAAATGAAGCTAATCTCTGATGATGGTGACACTGACTGATGTGTAAATGTGTGATGCTAAGCTAACAGAAGCTCCACCCTGCAGAGTTTAACATCAGGTCAGAGGGTTTAACTCTTACATGTTCTCTCTTTGGCGTTGACCCCCGGGCCCTCCAGATTTGGCGTCTGCACAAAGACAGTGGCGGTGTACAGCGCGTCGGGAGAAAGTCCCTCGAAGCAGTACTGAGGCAGGCCGGCTGGGATGGTGATCTCATGCTGTCCTTTACTGGCAGCTACAGAGGAAGGAACATGAACAACAAAATGAGATCCTTATCAGAATAAAAACTCCCATCCTGAATAACATTTGGTTCCATTTCAAATCCTCCTCGTCTTAGTGATGTCATCTGTTTCGCTGGAAATGTTATGTGGGTGTAAAACTGAAAGGTTTACATCTCTGCGTGACTGAGCAGTGACATTATTCATTATAAGGGTTCCTATTTACACTGTGAGAGCAAACAAACAAATCCTGTTTATGAAAGAGACAGCTAACGTGGACGGAGCTGCTGCTGCTTCTCAAGATCAGGGTTTCATCATTTTCTGTCACATGACAGACTCCAGCAGCTCCGGTGATGCAACCGTCTCAGAATGAGCTCAGTAATATCAACAAGTTATGATGGAAGACACTCCAGAATAGTTCTGGGGAAAACAGCCATGTGATCCAGCACAGTGGCTCTCATTAATCATCATTTATCAGGTGCACAGATTGACAACATCTAATCCCTGAGATACTTCATGACTGTCATGAAGAACTGGCAGCTGCACGTTCTCCTCCCACACGTGTTTTTCCGTGGCTTTTAAAAGACGTAGGAAATAAAACCGGAGAAGACCAGAGCTCACGGTTTTTCCACTCATTCATCTCACCACCGTCACTGACTGATGTTTGCATTTCCACTTGAGAACAAACAGTTGACTGATTTGTTGACTCGGATCATCGTCTGTTGCCACTCGCTGGGACGGATCGTCACATGAAGGAATTCCGATCTTCTGCTCGTGGTTAAACCGCCGTCTGTGTCACGCTCACAGCTCCATATTTGTTCTGGCGACGGGTCCGAGGAGTAATGACTACCATGTAGATATTAAGATTATGGTGCTGCCCTCACAGGTTTTCCCTGCTCTTAAACTGGGAACTGTGTCCATGTGTGAATTCAAACCAGATGGGATTCAAAGACACTGCACTAATTGAAAAGGATGTAATCTCTGCAGACGGACGCACGGTTAAACACTTAGTGTTTGGGGGCGCTTTTAATCGTGGCCAAAGCTCGCATCCTGCTCCGAGTAATAATGTGCAGAAAGGATGCCTGCAGATAAGCAGTCTGTGAGAGGGAAATAAAACCACTCTAGACACGGTGCAGACGGCTCAACGCTGCGAGGGGCTCTGTCTGCGATTCAGCTCATCTGGACTCCCGCCCTCAGACATCATCACCTTCCATCAGGATCGGACCGTCACCCTGGACCGGACCTGAAGGGCCCGCGGTGAGCGTTAACCCTCCATGTGCCACAGCGCGTTACTGGCTTCCATCTCTCTGTGAGACTGTTGAGGAGGGATCTGCTGATTCTGCTGCTTGTTTAATAGATAAATAGATTCTCTCTGCAGTCTGGAAAATGTTAGGAATTAGAAAAAGGTGTTGTTCGCTCCGTCCAGCAGTTGAGCAACAGGAATGATGTAACTGACCCGAGTGAATGTGGACCTGATGTTTAGTATCATCGATTACACAACACAAACCAATAACAGCACAATAAATCAAAAAAATTCAATGTTTTCTAAGTTACAAAATGAAGACCTGTGGACGTGATGGTGTGTGTGTGAGTGAGACGACTTACGGTCTGCTGGGTTGAGCTTGATGCGGTACGACGTTGCCGCCCTGTGAGGAGTCCATTTGATGCAGAACTTGTCGTGATCAACGTTGTAGGTCTCGATGTTGGTCACGTTCAGGTAGACTGCAGAGGACAGACAGTCAGATTTCAGGGACCGGATTCATCGTAAATGATCTTAAAGTCCTGCTGGGTCCAGTTCGAAACCCGGCCGTCAGGTCACTGGGAGCTCTGACTGATTGAACTGAAGCTTGGAAGGTTTCTATTTTGTGTCCATTTCAGTGTGACCAACATGCTTTCTCTGTTTTGTGGTTTAGATGTTTGTTGGTCTAACCATCAGAGATAGATTTGTTGTGACCTGACGGACGGCGGTCGTACGTACGTGTCGTTCCCTGGCCTTCGAGCGGCGCGCTCACGCCGCCGGTGTACTGAGCGATGACTTTGACGTCGTAGGTGGTTCCAGGCTGCAGGTTGTGCAGATTGTAAGAGCTCACGTCACCCACGAAGATACTGATGGGCTGGTCTGTGCCTGCAAACACAACAAACAATCACCAAACATCAGACTGTTGGCCCACAATTTAGCAACAGGAGCTTTAACAGTTTTTCATTTGGCTTCATTCTGTTTGCTTTTCTAACCTCACAAGAGGCCAAAGGATTCATCTGAGCAGCTGTGAGATAGTAAACACGACACAAACAGACCTGAAATCCTTTATTTTACCACAATCAATGCACAGTGCTGGCTGTTTTCTGGGACAGCAGCTCACCTTCAGGGGAGTAGATCAGTTTGTAACCCTCGACGGGAGCCGTCACAGGATCCCAGGCCACCCTGAAACGGGTGTACCACTCATCAGAGACGCGAAGGTTTCTGGGACTCAGCAGGCCGACTGTGACGGAGAGAGAAAGAACACATCAGTAACCAAACTGCACCTGACTCTTCAGGACTGTTTTGTTACAACATTAACAAGCTTCAGGAGCTGGTCCGCTGTCAGAACAGACTCAGTCCTGGTTCGGTGCTGGTGACGACAGACCATGTGGCGGTCATTTTCTCCAGTCTTAAAGTTGCCGTTTCCAGCTGACAGACAGCAGTTAGCCCAGCGTTAGCTCACCTGTACGCCCGTTCCCGTTGAGGGACCCTCCAGGCCCCTCGGTGTAGATGGCCTCCACGGTGATGTTGTACGGGGTGTCGGGGAGCAGATTCTGGAGCAGGGCGTTGTTTCTGTTTCCGCCAACCACAGCCTGAGTGGGAAATTGCCAACAACCATAAATGTTAACTTTCACAGTCACACAACGTCAGAGCAGAGATAAAGGGTTTTAAAGCAGAATGAAGATGTTTAATCTCCCAGTTTAAGTCCTTTAGTTGACCAGTCTGATTAATCTCTGAGGAGGTGAGGTTTTGCCAGTATCCTGAAGCAGCTCTGTGAAGAAACCTTGTCCCAAAAGGAACCTCCATTAGTCACAGATGCTCAGTGGAATTAATTTAGTGTGTTTATAAATGACGATCAGTTCTCTGGTCCAGCTCCTTTCGTCGCTGTCAGCTGACTCATACATAACAGGTGCTTCGCTAACAAGAAGAGGGAGAGCACAGCTGGGTCGCCTCTGCAGGTCCAGCTCGTTCTGTAGGCCCATTAATTATGGCACAAATTATGCTGTTTGTTTAACTGACCCTGTAATTAGTCTCACTTATCGCTGATTTATAATGCCAACGGAATCCTGGGATGTGACTTCAGAACATAGCTGTAGGGAGCGGACAATCACGCAGGCGTTCTTACCTGAAAACAACCTATTATGAAAGGTCGAGTATGTGAAATCAGCTCTCTGACGTTTGGATGGTTTTAAAGGTTAAGAGCAGCTTTCATGCACCGTCAGCGGCCTGGACCGGACTAAAAGATGGTTTTTGGGAACAACAATGACAGACTTATGGTCCAGTCACAGGAGGAAATATGTCCACTGACTAATAAAAATGTCAAAGGGAATTAGTTATAACTTAAACCAACAGAGCGGTGAGATAATGGAAACGTGTCAGCTCAGATTAACGTCAGGGAGAGTCTGGGCTCAGTGTTTGGTCCAGGCTGAAGGGTTTCGGCTGCATACTCACAAACTCGGTGATGGGGTCTCCGGTCAGGGGGGCGTAGGCGATCTTGTACTGCCTGACGGGGCCCTCGGCGTGGTCCCAGCCGATGGTCAGGGTGCTGGTGGTGGCGTCGAACACACGCATGTTCCTGGGGCCGGTACGAGGCACTGCAACAAAAAAAAGGGACGACAAGTCAAGTCTCTAAATCTGGACTGGAGTTTAAAAACTATTCCAAAAAACAGAATGGATGAAAAGGTGGATGTGGGCTTATTAGCCCGGTTCATGTTTTGGGTCTAGTTTGATGTTTTTGTGGACCACAAAGCAGGCTGACTGCACGGACCAATCAGGATCACATTTGTTACACTTCAGTCAAAGGTCAGTCAGGAAAACCAGACAGACTTCTACTCAGGCTAATTAAATGATGCATTCAGGATATCACTGTAACTGCACATGTAAATAATAATTGTAAAAAAAACATCACTGTGGAGACAATTAACCAGACAAAAAATGATTTGAACGTTCCATCTGCTTCATATAAGCCCGTCTGAATCATCAGAGATTAGTTTTTTTTAGAGCACATCTTATTTCTTTGTGTCACATCCATGGACGTAAGCCACAGTCATAGTGAGTCAGTGTGTAAGGTTGGCATCCTTACGTGTTCTGCCGTTTCCTTGGACCTGTGCTCCCTCTCCGTCGGCATACAGCGGCGCCACCTGGATGTCGTAGGGCATGTCTGGGATCAGGTTGTCCAGGAAGGCGTTGTTGGTGTTTCCGGGAACCAGAACCTTTCGGGAGGAAGAAACTGGAGGTCAGAAACTGAGCAGACGCAGTCGTCATGCAGTCACAGCAGGGAAGCTTTGCCGGTTCAAATCGGCCTCTTCGTCCATTACACAGATCTGGCAGCGATAATGTACATAATGACCTCAGAGCTCATCCCATGACCGGTTATCTCCCGCTGCCAAAGGTTCCCTCAAACACTAACAAAAGCACGGCGGGCTGGGTGCCAAACAAATCACTCATTCAGTAAGTGGACTGACGGATAAACAGTTTCTGCTAAGAAGCGGCTGGTGAGTGTCATCGGGTCAGACGGCATTTTCTCACAACGTGACCACTGGGATCATCTCTTGTCACTGGGATTACGATGGCGTCCGTCCTCTGCTGGTCAGCCAGCTGGGAGGTTACGTCATGGGAAACATTTCTGCTGAGTCTGCCCCTCATCTGGAGTGCAAAGCAAATATCTAAGACTTTTTGGACCCGAAGCTCTGGACCACGAAATGGGTTCCTCTGCGATGATGTCGAGGTTGACATCCCACAGCTGGCAGCACATAAACGCCTGCTGGTCTCGGGTTCGAACCCTCTTGTGGACTGAGGTCTGACCGCAGGACTGGACCACGTCCTTTGAAAACAGGACGAGTTACGTGAGACTGGAGGTTTATTCATGCTGTCATTTCCTGCTTTCTGACATGGAGCTCATCAGCTGAGTCTCGGTTGATGGAGATTCTTCTGGGTAATTATTGTTTTGTTTTGTTTTTTTTTTTATTATTTCATGTGAGTGGGCTTGAACTTAATAGGAGCACAATGAAAACAGCTTCCTGTTCACATGCTGTTAAAAATACTGCGTGGTCACAGCAGCAGACAAATTACATTGTCTGCATTCTTTATGTGACTTCGGGGACTTTTGTAGAAATGGATGTAAACTCTGCAGCCGTAAATCTGCATTTTATCTACTGACTGTCCGCTGGCTGGAGGAAGCCAGATCTTATTGAAATCAATGGGAAAATGTCCCTAACCCATTATAATCAGCTGCCATTGGTTAAAAGTAGCTTCAGCGCCTGAAGCCAGTTTGAGGTCAACTCCGCTGCGTTAGTCACAGCGAGCATATCTCTGCGCCTCCCTCTGTCTCTGACAAACTACTTAATTAAAATAAATTGAAAGCAAAAGCAAAAAGATAAACTGAAATTCTGATTACTCGGGATAATACTGTAGCATCATTATGGCATCATCAAAGCGGCCTCGCTGATGTTAGTCACAGATGTGTCCGGAGTTCAACCCCCCCACACATCCACACATTTGCACCAGGGCATGAAATTGGTGCTGATGGGGAGAAACAGAATGCTGACAAGTCGTAATTTCCATATTTTAGGAGCATTAGCATAATTACGGCTGTGCAAACATCTGCACAACATCAAATTGGACACTTAGAGAAATAAACAGGGCGAAATCAAACGGGGCCACCTGCCGTTTCCACCAAACGGACCGAGCCAGCGGCCGCTACGACCTGACGATGATCTCACCGCTTTAATCAGAGGTGGAGGAGAGACGGATGAAGAATAAAACAAGGACCAGATTTAGAAGCTGCTACTGTGGCTGCAAGTTGATTAACACACCACATTCAAGGTAAAATCAGAGCTCAGCTGATCCCAAATACCAAACAACAAGTTCTGAGCAAGAACCAAGAGCCCCAAGTAGAGACCAGATTAAGCCACCTGCTGTCAGATTGATCCAAAGTAAACCCGTTCCCTGGGAAGGTTCGCACATTTTAGGACATGGGAAAGATATCACATCATTCCAAGTGAAGGATTTATTCAAGTCAAGAGCCATCAGCGTCACAGATCAAATCATGTGACCTGAGTCTTCACCTCCACCAGAATCTGTCTCATTTAATCGACTCTGACATCAGCAGAAAACTAAATTCTGCTAGAAAATGAACATCGCTTGCTTCAAGAAAACAAAACATCTGAGGATGTCGACTGAAACTCTGGGAAATATTCTCTATACAAACAAACAAAAAATAAAGTTGATTACGAATAAAAACAATCACAGCCTGCAACGCTATCTGACCTGATATCACATAAAAACTGTTGGAGCTGTGAGATAATTCTCCCTTCATCCACTCTCATTTCATTTATCCGACACAAGTTGATGTGTTTCCGCCGCTCACCGACTCTGCAGGTCTTCCTCCGGTCAGGGGGGTGTAGGTGACCCGGTACTGCTGGACCTGGCCTGTGGCGGGCTCCCAGCGCGTGTTCAGGCTGTTGGGGGTGGGGTTGTACACTTGGAGGTTCCTGGGCGGCAATCGTGGAACTGCAGAGATCACAGAGGTGAAGAAGTGAAGATAAGAAAGAGGAGTGTCGGCTTTCTCTACTTGACAGCTTAACCAGAAAAGTGTGTTCTGAAACTGACAGCTGGTCTGTCAAATTGATCCCAGTCCCTAAAACGCCGACGGAGAGGAGGACCTGGTTTCAGGTTTTACAGGAACTGATTATCTTTTTAAAAGATCGAGAACTTTTCAGGAAACCCAAAGAACTTCAAAATGATCTGTTTTGTTCAGATTTTCTTTCAGTCTGAAATGAAAAAACTGTTTCAATGCCACAAAAATATCTGGATTTTATCAGGAGAGGGGAAAAACACATTCAATCGAAGCTTAAATGATCTTTTCAGCGAGACAAAACGTATCAAAGCGGAGGCTGAACTCGTGCTGAGTGCAGCAAAGGACTCCTGCAGGGAAATCATTTTTTAGTTTCTATGTGGAGAAGCCGTTCTGGGTTCATGCAAAAAGCTCTTAAGTTGAATTTTAAACCAAAGCAGATGTGCTGATTCTCTGATATCTGCAGCTTCACCCAATAAAGAAACAGTAGATGCAGCAGGTACACGTGGGAATGATTCCTGATGCTGAATGAGCATCACTCAGTATCTTTAAAAAACAGAACTCAGTCTGTCATCCAGGAACAAAATGAACCAAAGCCTTGAGAGAGAGATCATGTAATCCTGCTCTAAGTTTGTGTTATTAATGGTTTTATGTGGTTTTTATAGCAGCAGCTGCTGTTATTCCTCATTTTGGACTGAAAGGCTGTTTTTGTCCGGACAAAATCTGACAAATTCCTCCTGAAAACAGTGAAACTGGACCGAGTGACCGCTGATAGAAGGACATTAACGCCACACACACACACTCATATTCACTGTCTGCCCATTTAAAAGCTTAAATGAACTTTTACTGCTAAATGAAGGCAGAACTTGTTTAACTGTTCTGTATCTTCTGGTTTGGGAGGTCTTGGTTAAACCTCAATTAGACAAACTGATCAAACTTGTCACTTGGTGTTGCTTCGCTGTGTGCGTCAGCTGCAGAATCACTCAGCTTTCCAATTCAAAGCGCCTCGATGTGTTTGTGCTGGCTGTTCATGGCGAACAAACAAAAACCAACACGGACAACGAGACAGAAGCAGTTCTCCAAACACTGAGGATCTGGTTTCCTCATGCACTTTTAAAATCCTGTCTTTCATTCCTTGCTGTCAATCACCCTGAAGGAGCCCCTCCAGCTTTTGGTTTTTCCAAAGACTCAGGTTCACTTCAGGACAGTCAACATTAGACTTAGACTGTTTATCTCTGCTTCTCCTCTCGGCAGTCTCTCAGTTAAACTGTGACCTTTGACATTTGGTCACTGCTACAGGAGAAGGTTAAAGGTCAGAAGACGTCCCTCAATTACAGGTAAAGTCTCCTGGACTGTTTCTGACCTCAGTGAGGAGAAGTTGGTCTAGTTTATTCAGAATGAAGACAGAGAGATGTGGACAGTCAGATATTTGGAGCTGATTTTTCATCATTAATGAGCAGAACTCCTGATCAGATAAAGATGGAAACAACTCAAACACATGAGAGTGGTTATTCTGCTTTACTCAGCTTTTATCAGAAAAATAAGGATGAGTAACAAAAACCTGCAGTAAGTTCTGGACTTACGGGTCTTTCCGTTGTCAGTCTGGCGCAGACCTTCTCCCTCTGGGTAGACCGGGACCACGGTGACGGTGTAGGGAGTGTCGGACAGCAGGTTCCTCAGGATGGTGTTGGTGGTGCCGCCTGAGACCTGCTCCTGCACACACAGTTAGACCAGGTTACCGCAAACGCAGTTGTTCAATCGCAGACTTTGTGATGCGTGGCTGATGGAGCCTCTACGTTAACGTCATAAAATCGATGAAGCACAGGAAGCCGGTCTGATCCCTCACCATGTCCTCAGCTCCGCCTGACGCAGGAGTGTAGAAGATGCGGTACTGCCGGACGTTTCCCTCCGCCGGGTCCCAGCGAACCTTCAGGGAGCTGGTGGTTGGATCACTGACCTGCAGGTTCTTCACTCCACCCAGAGCCTCTGAAAACACAACAAAGCACTTCCTGTTAGAGTCCGGCCGGACCAGCTGCAGTTTCTGACCCCGTCAGAGCCTTCAGTATAAAAACCACGATCTTCATTCATTTCTAAAAATGAGCAAAAATCAATCAACGTTGAATTCAATCTTGATCTCTGCGATTCACGTGCTGCAACTGAACTCACTCGTCTTTCCGTTCTCTGACATCGGTTTTCCCTCCATCTCGTCGTAGATGGGCAGCAGCGTCACTTTGTACTCGGTGTCCGGCTGCAGGTCTCTCAGAATCGTGTTGGTCGAGATCCCAGAAACTTGAGTCTGTGAAAGCACCAGCAAAATACCTTTCTTATTTTCCTTAAATGAAGTAAAGCCAATATGAAGAGCAGATGAATAAAGTGGAAGTATTCGGCTCTTTTATCTGAGGATCTGTGGTCGTGGCGTCACCTTGATCTCGGGTCCTCCGGCGGCAGGCGCGTAGCTGATGTGATACTGTCTGACGTCACCGTCGGCCGGCTCCCAGCGGACCCTCAGGGAGTTGGTGGTGGGGTCGGTCACCTGGAGATTCTTCACTCCGCCCAAAGGCTCTGAAAGACACGAGACAGGTCCGTGTCCACAACGACTGCACGCTGACGTTTACTTTGTTGTATCTAAAAAAAATTATTTAAAATAAAATACTGCTGCAAATTATCCTGAGCATTTCCTTTATGCTGCACGGTGTGTCGGATGGATTTACTTCATCATTCATGGCGCTCTCTGCATCTTAAATGACCTTACCTCTGTTTTTTGGGGTTCTGCTCCAGCTGCTGGTTAAATACTGAGGAACTGAGGGACGGTTCAGGC
This sequence comes from Echeneis naucrates, assembly GCF_900963305.1. Taxonomy (NCBI): domain Eukaryota; kingdom Metazoa; phylum Chordata; class Actinopteri; order Carangiformes; family Echeneidae; genus Echeneis; species Echeneis naucrates. The sequence goes on from NC_042534.1 coordinate 864,668, forward strand.
CACTGTCCCTCAGAACTAGAACCTCAGGAAACAGACTTTGTTTCTCTAATAAATTTGAACAGCCAGATTTCTTTGAAGGTCTGGAGAACAGACACATGTATGGACAGAAGGGTTAATTTCCTGAAGGTTAATATCACGTCTGCAGTTTTGTTTTAAATACATTTGCTATTGTTTTCATGCTCTCTGTTAAAATTGTCCCCTCTGGGTATAATAAGAAAAAAAACTCCACATAAAAAAAAAGATCCAAGAAAGGATACGATCCTACAAACATCAGCAGCATGAGAAGAATAACGGTTTCAAGTTTTACAGTCGCATTGTCTCACATAAATTAAATATTTACTGCTTGGATGACAGACCAACACAGAGGGAGAGAGAGAGACAGACCGGTCCAAACCGGCCAGGAAACCTGAACATGCTCCGGGATTTTCAGCTTAAGTCTGACAGTCCAGGTAAAATATAAAACCTCTTTAGCTTTAAGTTCTCTGAGCAGCAGCAGCAGCTCAAACCACTCAGAAGACACGAAGAACAAATCTATCAACATCATCATGGCTGCGTTGATGGTGGAAATGATCCACTTCCTACAGCGGAGTGAATCAAACATTTATAAACTGCCAGCATCACTGATGGTGGACCAATGAAAGCTGAGGACCAGATCTCTGACCCCTCTGTAAAAAGGTTATGTTATTTTTTGAAGTTTTCCCGACTGAAGGACGTATCAGGCGTATCAGAGATGAGGAAGTTGTGGGAACTCACTTGTCTTTCCCTTCTCGGTCTCTCGGATTCCCTCCACGTCGGGGTAGACGGGCACCACAGCCACGTTGTAGACGGTGTTGGGGTCCAGGTTCCTCAGGACGGTGCTGGTGGTGCCGCCCGATACCTCATCCTGTTCAACAAAATGTTAAAGTGTCTGTCAGTGAAACATTTTCATGAGCCAGCGAGCCAAATTAAGCTGAGGTGAGAGCGGCTGCGGTGTCTACCACTAGCTCTGCACCGTCCGGCTCGGCGGTGTAGATGACTTTGTAGCTCCGCACGTTGCCGACCGCCGGGTCCCAGCGGACCGTCAGGGTGTTGATGGTCGGGTCGACCACCTTCAAGTTCTTCACTCCGCCCAGAGGATCTGAGGAAGAGGACCAGGTCAGCTTCTTTCTGTCTCTGTTTGACTTTATCATCTCAAAGTTAATAATTCCACCCGACTACACCGATCTTTCGATCATAACTCCTGAGCTCTTCTTCAGGAACACATTGTTCTCGTCAGTACTCACTTGTCTTGCCGTTTTCGGACATTGATTTTCCCTCCATCTCTGGGTAGACAGGCACCACGGTCACGGTGTACTCTGTGTCCGGCTCCAGGTTCTTCAGGACGGTGGACGTGGTGGTTCCAGACACCTGATCCTGGAGCAGGAGGTGGAGGAGAAGAAGAAGAGAGACAACTGTGAACTCGCTGAACTAGGATTTGGAAAATCCACATCCAGGAAATGCTGAGTTTGGCGGGCGCGGGTTGAACAACATCCCAGATTCATGGACTGCCATTCAAGTTTTCTTGTATGCGGCTTCTGACAGTAACAACAACACAGGAAGCTCGGAGGGAAAGCCGAATTAGAGCAGAAAGCCTCTATAGTCCCGGTCTGGCAGCGAGGAGTCTCTACCTGCCGGAGCTGAAGAACTATAGATGTCTTCTATGTTCACTTTATCTAATAAAAAATGCTCCCAAAGCAAATCATCATATTTCTCAACATGTCTTTGGGTGACACACTGTTGGGGGAGAAGTGAAATGGAACCACCTCAAGATATTGTCATTTCTTTACAGAAAACAGTCCTGGAGATTAGCTCAGCTATCCCACAACGCTGTTGAATGTTTCCCATTAGAAATGTAAAATTTTAAAGGCAACAACATTGTCCAGTGTTTTTTCATCTTTCGATAATTCAATGCTATTTTTTCCAGGACGTTCTCGCGTGAAACGTCCTTGGAAAGAAGTAGAACCATCTCAGGCAGCTGCCAGCTCACACAAGTGTTGGGAAAACACACATTTGAAGCCAAAACTAAGATTGAGCTATTTGCTCACACAGCACAGAACCTGGTATTACTTAAAACATAATGTTCGTACTCTGTGTATCATGTAGTCAGTACAAAGAGGCTGGTTGTTAAAGGTCCAGACGGTCTGAAGGTCCAGACAGACTGAAGGTTTTAAGGTCCAGATGGCCTGAAGGTCTGAAGGTCCAGACAGACTGAAGGTTTTAAGGTCCAGACGGTCTGAAGGTCTGAAGGTAGACCACTATGTGTTCTTTGACCATGAATCTGGTCCGGTTCTTTCTTAGTCCAGGTAAAGTATCAAAGGTCTCAGTCCACAGAGAAAGCCAGCCAGGAGTTGTTTACCTAAAATCTATATCTCTATCAAGATAGGTCAGAAAACAGTCAGCCAATCAGAAGAAAGGATCAGATCCTCAGAGAAGTACTTTGAGATGGTTTTTGGTTAAAGTCACACATACAAGATCAGCCCTTTGAAATAAAAGGCTGGGAAAGTTAAATGTGAGACCTTTAATATAAAACAGATATTTGATTCACGTTTCCTCCAAAAAGCCTCAACACCATTTGAGATTAAACTGAACTCTGACTACAGTCCACTGCAGCAGACTGAACACGGGTGAGTCTCAGAAGTCATTTTCATACTTCTTCAGACGGAGGAAGCTTCTGGCTGGCGGCCACATTTCGGCCTCCCGCTCTGCCACCTCGTCGCTCCGTTTTCAGCCAAGCTCAGCTGCTCGTGATAAAAGCGCTAAACATCTTACCACGTCCTGCTCTCCTCCGGCGGTCGGCACCCAGATCACGATGTACTCGCGGACGTTGCCTTCGGCGGGGTCCCAGCGGACGTTCAGGGTGCTGGTGGTGGGATCGGTCACCTGCAGGTTTCTTGCAAAACCCAGCGGCTCTGAGCAGAGACACCAAACAGGAAGAGGAATTCAGCGCTTGGATGGGAGCGACACACAGCTGCCGTCTGCTCAGACGTTAGTGGTGCCCAGGGGGCAATTTGTTCAGATGCTGGACGCCAAGAAAATGAGTTTTTTCCGGGAAAATTCGACTTTCACACTAAGACTGATGCTTTTTGTGTAACAACTGGTCCGGTTGTTCTGATGGCTCCCTGCTGAGGCCTTAATGAACTGCAGAGTGTTACCGCAGGGATTAAAGCCAAAGAACCTCCCATCTTACTGAAATACATTTTCACACTTTACCATATAAACATAAAAATAAATTCTGCTCGTCGAAACATACGGCTGCACTAATTTATTACGTTTAATTCCAAAGAGGATATTCTATGCTGATTTTGTTGATGATGATAAACTTTTCAGTCACTCACTGGTCTTCCCGGTGTCAGACAGCCTCGGGCCGTCCCCCTCGGCGTAGACCGGGACCACGGTGACGGTGTAGCGGGTGTCTGGCAGCAGCTTGTCCAGGACGGTTGTGGTGGTGCTCTCTGAAACTTGCTCCTGCAAAAAAAAAAACAAAAAAAAACATGTGTTGAACTTCTGCAGAGCTGTGTCTTCGCAGAGAGGCCACATTCCTACCAAACCCCTCCCCCTGACCTTTGACCTCAGGCAGGTGAAAGCTCAAACTGCCCCTGAAGGGAACAGCTGGGCCATTGCTACAAAAAACCAACAATTGATCGATAATCAATGGGCAGAAAATGAAGACATAAAAGCTTTCCTCTTTCAGTACGTTTTCACCACTTTCTCTGCAGAAATTGAGATTTAATGTGGCTAAAGTTGGACATAAATAAGCTCCTTTTCATCGTCTTTTCCTTCTAGACTGTAGAAGCAACATATGAAGCCACGTGAACAGTTTCCAGATTCCTCTGGCTCCGTGTTTAAAATTCCTCTGTGAAATTTACTTTGGCGAACGACTTGGAGGTAAAAGTTATGTCACAGGGCGAGACAAACACGAGCGGCCAAAGCTCGCTGGGATTTGTTATTTTACGGCTCTTTACGTCCTGAAGCTCACTGAGTGCTGGTGTTTGATGAGTGGGATTTAGGGACACTCAGCCACAGACATGCTCTGCCAGGAGGGACTTACATGCTTTTGTGGGGAAACTTCTTTTATGGGATTATCCTGATAAGCAGGGTGATATCACCTAATCCCCCGTTGAGCCTTTTGATCAGTTTGGTTTTGTTTTATTAACTTCTGCTGTAAAACCTGTCACACCTCACTTGTGAGAGGACCTGTTTTTTTTTTTTTTTGTTTTTTTTTTTAGGGATCAGTTCAGCTAAACTCAACCCAACTTAATCAAAAGCAACTCAAAACTTAACTTGAGTTACCTAAACTTCAGTTCAGTCAACTCAGGTTAGCTGGATTAAACTAAACTCCAGTTATCTTCTCAATCATTTGCTAATTTGACAAAACTCTTTATCCTGCCCAAGCTTTTATTTTGTAATAGCTCGGGACCACGTTCCAGTAAATCCAGTCCAGTGATAAGATCTCACCACAATCTCCGGCCCTCCATCTGTAGGAGTGTAGATGACTTTGTAGCCCTGAACGTTTCCGTCAGCAGGATTCCAGGTCACTGTCAGGGTGGTGATGGTCGGGTTGGTCACCTTCATATCTCCGACTCCGCCCAGAGGCACTGCGAGGATCGGAAAAAGTCCTTAACGCAAAGCTCGATGACACGACGCCCTCGTTCCCAGCATCTTCAGATGTTCGTGAGAAGAAAACATCCAAACAGAGACTTACGTGTCTTTCCGTTGTCGGACAGCCGTTTTCCCTCCCTGGCCGGATACACCGGCAGCACTGACACCGTGTACAACGTGTCAGGCATCAAGTTCCTGAGGACGAGGGAGGTGCTGTCCGCTGCGACCTGCTCCTGTTCACCAACATTTACAAAGATTTAAAGAAAAAAGTGGTTAGCCGTCATATTTATGTGCCTCTGGATTTGTCCTGGGAGCTGAGAAAGGAGGAGTCTCACCATTTCCTCCTTGCCACCGGCAGTCGGCACAAAGAAGACCTTGTAGAGGCGAACGGCGCCATCGGCCGGTTCCCAGTCCACGTTCAGGGAGGTCATGGTGGGTTTGGTCACCCTCATGCTCCTCACACTTCCCAGTGGCCCTGAACGGGAAGACGTGTTTGTCAATAAATAATATCCTGCTCTTAAATACTACAGTCTTAGATTGTGGTGTTGAGGGACCATTCCCTTCTCTTACTGGTCTTTCCGTTTTCAGACATGGTCTTGCCTTCCCCCTCAGCGTAGACCGGGACCAGGGAGACGGTGTAGAGGGTGTCGGGCTGCAGGCCTCTCAGGATGGTGGTGGTTGTTCCCGGTGACACCGTTTCCTGAGTTCAGCAGGAAATTACACAAATTTAGCTGCTTCCACAATCCAGAAACACACAGACACCTTTAAAAAAGGGAACTTTGGTTCAAAAGGTGAAACTCTCAATGTGCCATTACTCAGTCTACTGAGCAACGAGCTGAAGGTAGAAACAAACCACAGAGGTGACGGTTTGTTTGTTTAAATGAGGCCTGGAATCGGTTTGATTGAGGCAGTTGTTGGCTGGCTGTCCTACCAGTCCTACCATGCTCTCCTCTCCTCCGGCAGCAGGAACGTAGTTGATTTTGTACTCCTTCACTCGGCCCTCGGCGGGCTCCCAGCGCACATTCAGGGTGGTCATGGTCGGGTTCAGGACCTGCAGGCTCTTCACGCCGCCCAGAGGCTCTGGGAAAACACAAGCACAGATATTACACTCTTAGCTTCTGGGGTTGAAGGGTTGATGTGAAGGTAACAGGACCATTCCCTTACTGGTCTTTCCGTTTTCAGACATGGTCTTGCCTTCCCCCTCAGCGTAGACCGGGACCAGGGAGACGGTGTAGAGGGTGTCGGGCTGCAGGCCTTTCAGGATGGTGGTGGTTGTTCCCGCTGACACTTTTTCCTGAGTTCAGCAGGAAATTACACAAATTAAGCTGCTTCCACAATGCAGAAACACACAGACACCTTTAAAAAAGGGAACTTTGGTTCTCTGTTATTCTGGATTCATTTGAAGCTTTTTTGATTTCACATTTAAGGATGGCTCAAAGTTATGAGTGATCGGGCTGTGCTGAATTTTTGCTTTTGATGAGATGTAATAGTTGAAATGAAAAGAAAAAACTGCAATGTGCAATTAACTCAGTCTACTGAGCAACGAGCTGAAGGTAGGAACAAACCACAGAGGTGACGGTTTGTTTGTTTAAATGAGGCCTGGAATCGATTGAGGCAGTTGTTGGCCGGCTGTCCTACCAGTCCTACCATGCTCTCCTCTCCTCCGGCGGCAGGAACGTAGTTGATTTTGTACTCCTTCACTCGGCCCTCGGCGGGCTCCCAGCGCACATTCAGGGTGGTCATGGTCGGGTTCAGGACCTGCAGGCTCCTCACGCCGCCCAGAGGCTCTGGGAAAACACAAGCACAGATATTACAGGTCAGTTTAGTTGTCCTGCTAACTGACTTCCCAGTTTTGGTGACATCAGACTCTTACTGGTTCGTCCTTCTTCGTTGATGTCGGGGCTGACGCCAGTGGAATACACGGCGGCCACGGAGACGGTGTACGGAGTGTCGGGCTGGAGCTTCGGCAGGATGGTGCTGGTCTTCCTCGCTCCGACCTGCGTCTGGTTCACAGGACACACATCAGCCATTAAAATCAGATCACCTCACTGCTGTTGTGTGGAAAATTAGTGACATCAGCTGGAGGCTGCTGGTGGCATGATGGAAACAGACTGACGTCTTTATCAAAACAACATCAGTTTGTTTGGCAGGACTGTAAACACACACAACACCTGACAAAGTAGCTGTCGCATTAAACTGCACCGACGTCTCTAAATCTGTTATCAATTATCTCTGTGTCGCACAAAAGCTAAACTGAAATTCTGAAACGTATAATCATTTGGATTTTGGTGGTGTTTATGAGACAGATCCAGTGTTTCTGAGGAAAATGTCAGAAAACTCTCTGAAAATATTTATACACAAGTAAGTAAAGCATCTCTCTGCGAGGGAATCCATGCAGGCCGACGGAGGAAAAATCCTGAGCGAGCAGCTCCGCAGCAGTGTATCATGAAATGGATCCAACACTGTAAACACGCCGGTGGAGGGCATAAACAGTTTGCCTGGTAGCTAAGAGATACAGGACAGAAGGTATCACATGACGTTTGCATCAGTATTTAAGGAATTTGGACGAGTTTCTATCCTGAGAAACATTCAGTAAGTCTGTGTTTTTGCCCAGCAGCTGTTTAGTTTACCGACAGACAATCAACCCGTGATATTTTATTTATCAGACGATGTCTTAATCATGAGGTAACGCAGATTTTTGTTGTCAACAAACCCCGTGAGAACAAACACGAGAGTTCATTTCACCACATTTCCCTCCGAGACCTCTGAGATCATCAATACACAAATATACAGAAACCACAGTCGCCTTTTTTGTGGACTATTATCAGCAGCTGATTATTCCACATCTTTTTCTTTTGATTTCATGAAAAAACACACAACTGTCAAACACTCGCAGCTCCTGCAGTTCAGTTATTCCACTTGGCCAAACTGTGACTTCCATTATTTCAATTAATAACAAGCAAATGTGTGTAATTTGTGCTCTGACACTTTGCTGGCCAATCGGAGGATCATCCTCTCAGTAGATGTTGTAGTTTGACTGAAGGCTGCTGCATTTACAGTAAAACCTGGATTTGCTTTCAAAGGCTCTGCTCTCTCTGGAGCCGCTCTGAGACTTTTCTGGCCGTCCCGGGCTCCTTCATCAAATTCTGACGTTTGGTTTATGACGGTGTCTCGCAGTGTGATCTTTGTAGTTAGAAGAGTCCAATCTCACATTCCTGCTCGATGATTAATGCTGGAAATGAGCTGAAAGGAAACTGCAGGACACAAATTTTATTGTGTCTCTGAGATGTTATGACAGCGTTCCCCCAAACAACGTGTCAGGGTCGGCCGATCATGATGTCAGATCAGTCTAATGGATCTCTGATCCCCGACGACGTCACATATGTATCCGACAAGAGCGAGTTGTCGTCTGTTTCTTCGAGCTGGATGAGCTCAGAGTTTCATCGCTGCTCCGAAGAATCCACAAAACCGCTTCAGGGCCGTCACAAAAATATGGATTAGATGGAAATAGAGATTCTGGGTCTGATCTCACATCAGGGGGGCGACTCTAGTGATTGTATTGAAGTCAATGGGAAAGTATCCCCTACTTCTCCCCTTGATTTATTAGCTCAGTAAATGTTCTCCTAATGAGTTTATGATCTCAGCCTAAATAAGTTTCTTCTGGTTTCACAAAACCAAAAAATGGCAAAAGACAAAAGACAAAGTGAAGACTTCGAAACTGCAGCTGGTGTAAAACAGGAACGTCTGCCTTTTCATGATCTTTGGTGCTGGATCACTTCATTTTTCAAAACTGTTCCCATAAATGATCTTGTTTATGAAAAGAAAGGACGTCTCACGGCGTCTCTTTCCATTTTGGATCCTTTCTGAACAGAAAACCTCCCGTCAGCTCCGCCAGCTGACGACAGATTTGTTTCTATCTTTGTTTTGGGAGTCATAGAAAAAAAACTATGATGAATTTAAAGCTCCCCATCACAATCAGACATTCATCAATTTGTCATCAGGTGGACTTGAGATGCTCCCAGCGCTCAAAGAGAAACGCCGCACCCCGACAAGAGTACAAGTAAAGGGATATTAAAAAAATAAAAGATAAGAAGGAATGCAGCTCCTCTAATCCTGAACAAACAGCCGATACCCAGTGTGTGTTCACAGCCAGAGAGGGATTTGTTTTCTGGTAAAGCTCAAATTTACAAACCAGTCCAGGAACTGAAGCTAGTTTTGGGTGTAAAGAGCTTAAATAAGCAACCTCTGAAGTCGGTCTATTGTTCAGAGTCGGTGGCGTTGCTCCAGCTTTGGTCTCCTGACGCAGCAAACAGCCAAGTGATTCTGTGTGTGTGTTTTTTTATTTTGATTCAGCCTCTTGATGCACATTTACTGTTATTTAGATTAGAAACTGAAAAAAATGTCACATTGAGGTCAGATGAACAGAAACATGTTCAAATAATCAATTCATCTTTAATTACAGATGAACAATCAAGTATCTGATTTCAAAATAAAAGCACCTGCTACTGTTTGGTCCTATGGTTTAAGTTTAGGTGCGCTCATCTCCCACTAATGTGTTGTGATTCGCTGAGGAGACGTTTTTTGTAGACTCACTGTGATTGGCTCGCCTCCGGCTGTGGGCTGGTAGGTGATCCTGTAGTTCTGGACCGGGCCGGGGGCGGGCTCCCACTTGGCCGTCAGCGTGGTGGTGGTGGCGTTGAACACTCTCAGGTTTCGAGGCGGCTGTGGACTCACTGGCAGCACAGACACACATCAGGTGAGGTCAGAGAGGAAAGACAAAGCTTCCTGTGTTGTGATGAGAGCTGACAGTGATGATGATGATGATGGCGATGATGATGATGATGATGATGATGATGAAGGCAGTGATGGTGATGCTTTTCAGAGCGGGGCTGGAGTTCAGTCACTCTTCATTCAAGAGTTTATAACACACATTTTGAGATTATACCAAATAAATTGAGGGACCTTTTAATTTAGCAAATGATAACAACTAATCAATAAACAGTTTTGAAGACATTTAACAATTACAAAAAAGACTACGGGGGATAATAATGAGCTGAACTCAAAGTGGACTGTCCTCCAACCCCCCAGCAGAACCGCTGCAACAACATGCACCAAAATGGATTGGATGGTGAGGCGTTCGCTGATGAAGGATGATGTGCCCACATGACGTTACATAATGCCAGATGAATTTGAACTTGCGGCCAGAGAAATGTTATAAAAATGAAACAGATCTTAAAAACAATCATGGAGGTCTGTGGAGATGTTCCATGTTGCTGGTCCATTTGAAGCTCTGGATCAACGTTCACACCACAATCTACGACGTGTTGTTTTAATCTCTGTCTGCCTCTGAGATTTATTTACTATATATTCTATTATATTTGTGCTAAAGATGTTGAACAAACTTAATTTGAAACTTCAACCTTTCCTGTATTTTCTCTGATAAAGTCTCCACATATTCAGAATCAGCTTTCATATTTGGCCCTCAGTAAAGACTGCTCACACTAAACAAGAAAAAAATTGGAAAAATCAGACAGATCGAGGCTTTTTCTACTTTAAGAGCTCAAATAGTTGGGAAGCAAAAAAGGCCCTAAATACGATGACTTCTGTTGAGTGACTTTTAGCTTGTTGTCTGAATGATGAATAATTTACTGTCTCCTCATGTTACTTGTGGTGCGAACGCACTGTGAGACGCTAAAAGGCACAAACATGCAGTGAAGAGAGGGAAGTGTGCTCCATCAGCACCGTCCCGTCAGGTCCACAGTACCATTCCACACAAACTCATGAACATTACAGCGAAAAGGAACCTGTCCTTCTCTTATGACATACCCTCCGGAGCCTTTAACACTAGAAAGAGTTGAGAAAACAACAGCGTTATTTCAAAGGGAGTTATATCAGTGAGCTCAAATGTGTTGGCTGTTTTTGTGTGTGTTTTTTGTTTTTTTTTTGGTTGGGGGGGGGGGGGCTCGAGACGGCGGCGAGTGAGGCGGGTGGCTGGCTTACGTGTGCGCTCGTTCCCCATCAGGTCCTCGCTCTCCGACTCGTCTGGGTAGATGGCGGTGACGGTGACGGTGTACTCGGTGTCAGGATCCAGGTTCTGCAGGACGTGGGAGGTGTCTTCGTTGCTCAGGATGGCCTGAGGATGGCAGGAGGGACGCGTCAGTTTTGTTTTGTCACCGGACATCCTTTAGAGATGGGACACGTGGACTGGGGGACTCATTTTGACGTATTTTGAAAATACTGAGGAAAAGAGGCTTCAGGTTTATTTTTCAGATGTTAGATGTATTTGAGCCTGATGGAACTCTTAAGATCGGATTTAAGAACACATGACTCCACTTTTGGTCGTTCATCCATATGGACCTCTGTTCTCTATAAGGAAGGCGGCGCAGTGAGAAAATATTGGAATTAAATTTGCCTCACAGTTTTGTGTAATCTGCAGAGACTAATGAACGACATGGAATGGGTTTCATTTCATTCACAGATTTCTGGGCTCATGTCCGTCGGGCGGGGGAAACAAAAGTGGCCAACAAAGCAGCTTCGGAGGGCCAAAGATTCGCGAGGAGGAAACAAAGGGAGCATTATTGTTGCCTCAGTTACAGTGAATGTTTTTACTTAAGTTTTGGCATACACAAGAACTACATTATGTGAGGCATGGCAGTTTTAAAGGATCTGTAAAACCACAACGGATCATTACTGAATCATCTTTTTTTTGACTGCAGCAGTAGGAAATATCTGAAATGACAAAGCTAGACCTGTACTCGTCCACGTTTCACAGGCCGTGGTTCTGAAGCTCGAAACCTGGACTTGCTGGATTTGAGTTCAGGCTCCAGGTTCAATCGCAGGAAACACCGTCAGGCCACGAGTGAAAATAAAAAAAAACCCTCCGTGGCTGATACTGGAGGACGAGGCAACTGAAAGCAGATGTTTACGGCCACTGCTGTCCAAAACAAGCTCATTTACATGTCTCAGGGGAAACGACCAAACCAAATTATTTATCCAGCTGCCAAAGATACATTTTTGATGGCAAATATAAATGTAAAGTGAACAAAAGACATCCAGAAACCTGATCGGGATCACAGACGTCAGACATTTATCAGCTATATCTGAGGAAATCCATCAATTAGACTTGAAGGCTAGAACAGGAACGTTTGTGATTAATATTTCACAGCCTTCGTGTATGGACAGGAGAGTGCTGCTGTAGGCGCTGAGGCGCCGTTATTTAATGTGTTTTTTTGATTTCCTTCACTTCAGGTGCTTCAACAGAAACATTTAGGAGAGTCTGTCACTGTAAAACAAAAAAACTTGGGAGGAAATGTGTTTGCGGAAAATATTCAAATCTTGAGGCCGCGGCACGAAAACAGCCAAGTGAAGTTATTTCAGTTTATTTTGAAGGAAAATTCGTCTGGACATTCAGACAATAAACAAGTCCCGAAAGCTCTGTGGTGAATTTTTCTTTAAAATTGTGCCATCTGGCAGCTGAAGCCTAAAATTCGGAAAACAAACTTAAAGTGTGATGTGTCACTTAGTGACCGTTAGTGAGCAGAAAAGAATTGAGGCAAAAAGTTGAAGTGAATGTGATTTGATTTATGTTTTGTTAGTTATTATACATCTGGTTTGGAAACTACTCGACTGTCGCACAAAAAGAAAGAAATAAAAACACAGTAGATAAAATTTGAGGTCATAAAGGTCCAAACTCACGTATTGGTAGTTGTTCTCCCCCTTCTTGGTCCAGCCGATGCGGTACAGGGCCACGTCGGGGGCCCCGTGCTCCCAGGTGGCCCTGAAGGAGGTCTGGGTCACTTCGGAGAAACGAAGGTTCTTCGGGGCGGGAACGACATCTGTTCACACAGTCAGGAGACAAAGCACGGACGTGTTTACGAGGAGGGATGAGGAAACGTTTACAGCGGCCCAAAGTGTGTAACCGACCAACACGTGCGTGTCAGTGTGTTTGTGTTTGTGTTTCTTCTCATTCATCGTTGTGAGGACCAGAACTGAGAGTCCTCACAGTTAAAGAGCAGAAGTGGTGTTGTTCCACAGGTCAGCTGGGACTGACGACAACGAGGGCCAGTAAACCGTCACACACTTCGCTTCCTGAGCGCTGGAGGACGAGGAGCGATCAACACAATATCATGGTTATTTATTGGGGGCCATTTTAGAGACAGGAAATGGTTGATGAGGGCTCCGAGTCCTCAGGCAGCTTTGAAGGGGGTTCGAATCATAAAAGGCTTTGAAAAAATGATTACATTTATTATTCTAAGCAGAGTGAGATGAGACAGGACAGGCGGGGAGAGAAATCCGGTTCTGACCTGTGATGGCGTTTCCCAGCATCGGGGTTCCTGGTCCCTCGTCGTAGATGGGGGTGACGGCCACGTCGTACTCGGTCTGGGAGATGAGGTTGGACAGGTCCAGGGTCGTGATGTCACCGTTGACTTCGACCTGCCGGTGAGAAACCACAAAACGCACTTATCGTTCACATTCGACATCGATAAAACCAGATCTGATCCAGGATTTGTTGGTTCCGTCGAGGTTTCAGGAGAGTTGCTGGTTGGGGAAAATCTTCAGTTCTGATTGGCTGGCAGGTGTTAATGTGTGAACCAGAGCTATCTAAGTAACCAATAAAATCTGTAAAGCAGTTTTTGGATATTTATGATCCCTGTTGATCTGAAACATTTTGGTTGTAGACAAGAAGACTAAAAAAAAAGAAAATTTGAAACCATAAAACACTGAAGTTGATTTTTCCATTTGAGGGGGAGAGCCTTCAGACTCGGCAGGCCTGAATCCAGACTGTGGGATTCTTCTGTGGGATCCTTTGCCGATCATCCTTCATAAGAGCTGAGCCGCTGCAGCTCATCCATCAGAAGCTTCTGGAAACGTCCTGCAGGTGTGCACCGCTCCGTCGAATCGTCCCGGGATGTTTGTCCTCCGCTGACATGCTGAATGAGAAACGATGAGGACGCAGCGCCGCTGCAATGATCCAGTCAGGCTGAAGCCAGCGCTGCTCTGCCAGCAGACTTTTCTCATCAAGATCGGCCAACAGTGTGGAGCTGGTCCTGAGTCCGGGCGCTCTCCCAGAACTGAGACTTCAGTGCCGACTAAAGCTTCGCCCTGATCGCGCTCTGTGAGGGTTTGAATGACCTGACAGTTCTGTAGGAACAGCTTCAGGAAGAAGTTTATTCTACAGCTGCAACTAAAAATCAAGTTTCCTTCCAGATTAAGACCCAAAACCTTTGAAGGGCAAAGGTCACAGAGGGCACCAGGACCTGAATGTTTCTCCACATGACTCACTGACGAGTTCTTAGCTCGGTCTCTGAATGTGTTCTAAGCTCTGTAGAATGTTTTAGCTGTGGAAAGAAAGATGATGAGAGCGACAGGTTGTTCCATCGCTGTGTGAGTAAAACTGGAAAGGCACCGTTTCAGTTCATTCAGAAGAAAAAACAAATGAATAAAGAGATGTGAAACTCAGTCTTACGTCTTTGACCTCTCCCCCCTCCGGCTTGTAGGTGATCATGTACTTGCGGACAGGACCGGGCGCGGCGTCCCAGTTGAGCCTCATGGTGCTGTGGGTGACATCAGTGATTCTCAGGACTCCAGCAGGAGGCATGGGCACTGAGGGGGGACAGGTCCAGGACAAGCATTAGGACTCGGGGGGGTCCTGACGGTCCAACAAGGAGACATTTTAAAAAGCGTACGTACGGGTGACTCCGATGCCCTCCAGAGGGCTGCTGATGGCTTCGCCGTACAGGGCGTGCAGCCTGAGGGCGTACGCCGTGTTGGGAGTCAGCTGCACCAGCTGGACGTCCTGCACGTCCCCCCCAACTCGTACCTACAGGAAGAGAGAGAGGGGGAAGGGTGAGGTCAGACAGAGTGACTGGGCAGATTTCAGACGCCAGATTTAGTCAGATATGTTGTTTTGTTCTGGCTTTTGTGTAAATGGGAATATTTAATTTGTTCCACATAAGCCAGCGGTCGAGTCCAGGGAAGGAAGTTTGATTTGTTTCTTTTGTTTCATGGTTTGGTTGTCCAAACCATGAAACTTGCTGCCCTTCCTGTTGCTCCTGGCCTCCTCCCTCTGTCCTCTTTTACTAATTTGGTTATTGTCTTTGTGTGAACTTTTGCATTAGCTGGACAATAAAAGTGTTTAATTGCCGACACCGTCAGCTTGTGCTGCTTCATGCAGGACACAGCGGTACCAGCTAAAGGTACAGTTCCCAGTCAGCTCCACATAGTGCAGCAAACACTGCCATGGCGCCAGAATTACTCACTAAATCCTTGTTTCATGTCAAATGATGAATGTGAAAAAGTAATACAACGCTTCACTTCACTCTCATGTCAAGTGCATATTTTCCAGTACAGATGAAGCTCTCTGTACATTAAATCATCCTTTAAACATTCCTCTGCCGTCTAATTGCTCATGTAGGTTAACTCCTCAGAGGGGTTCGGCTCCATCCGTACATCTGTTCTGCTTATATCATCCCGATGACTTCAGGCCATGAGCTAATCCTTCCCATTACCCGCTGCGTCCGAGGGTTCTGCTTTTTGTAGGCATGGCCAGACCGAGCCGTGCCACTAAAAGTCCACTTCCTGCTCGCCGCCATCTGGAAGCAGTAAGCCAGCGCGACGAGCAGGAGATGTTGGACTTTAATGACGAACTATCACAGCGTAATGTTCATTTACTGACTGAGAACCAAAGAAGGGCCGCTGGAGGTGGGAGGACTCTGGACCTGGACCGGCCCCGTGATCCCGCTCAACACCTGCTACATTTATTATACTCAATAATGACTGAGACAGCTATTAGCTGTCATTGTTAATATAATCGTATGGACCACAGCAGTACAGTTTGTCCCCGCCCCCCCCACAGCCTGCTCCAGTTTTCGTCCTCTAAAAGTCCTTTCAATGGCAGCAGGACTCTTTGGCTCTCTGCAGATATCATTATACTCTGATTCTCTGGTTTGAGGAGCAGCAGATCATTTCTGTTCTGCAATTGACTTGGAAGTCCAACTGCAAATGTAATAAGACATATATGTGCAAATAAGACAAAAGAATGAAGGTGAAAATAAATTCAGTCAGAGCGTGGAGCTTGTTTTGGCATTGGCATTTAACTATGTTCACATATTTAAAGGGTTGCTAGCTTTGGAAAAAAAAGGTTTTTTTAATAAATGTGCATGTACCTTCATCACAATCTATTGTACCATGTGGAAATTGGTTTTAACATATATGGCGATATGAAAATGCCGCTGCGGACATCTCATGTTGCTTCACGTCACCTCTTTCTCCAGCTGGGGCTCGGTGGCGTTGATGGCTTTGTACAGCAGCATGTAGCCGGTGGCGCCGGCTGCCTCCTCCCATTTCACCCTCATGGTGGTCGAGGTCTCGTCGTAAACGTCCATGTTCTTCACTGCTGACAGCGGCACTGCCGGGACACAAACACAAACAGCCAATCAGAGCCTGGAATCACTTTACATGACTGAGGTGAAGACCTCAGAGGCCTCCAGGTCTGTAATAGGAGACATCGAGGGCTTTGATGAGATCTCAAGTATCTGACTCAGAAATGGAGAATCTTTGGAGCGAACGGCTGACCGAGCGCGACTGAAGAAGGTTTTCTGATAACTGGAGGTTTTGGCACCATAAAAGGACAATGATACAAACCGACAGGCGACAAAATCCCAGGCTGTCCCAGAGAGATCATAAACTCTGGAGTGTTTGATGTGAATATTTGGTATCACATGTCAGGGATTTTGTTTTTTAAAGGATAATTTTTCTTTTGCTTGTTTGTTTGACTTGATTAGAGTCTTTTTTTTTTTTTTGTTTTCCTTTACTTGGGTTCAAGGATTAATGCAAACCAAGTGAATGCAGTGAGATCTGGTTTCTTGGACAAGCAGGTGCTATAAAATAAGATTTTTACAAGATATGCCAAAAGCAATTTTCCTGAAACGAGCCAAAATGTCTGACTCAAACTAAAATGTAACTAATTGGATCCAGGCTAGAACACGATACCGACACAAATCTGTGTTCTCCACATTAGTGATGCACCAAAACGCAGAGGTTGAGAGACGTGACGGAATCTGATTTTTGTAAATCAGACTTCTTCAGACCAGTTACATCAGCTGTGAGGCTGATTATATGAACTACTCATTTATTTTTTTGAACTAATTTACTCAGAAGTCTTCCAGAAAGGCTCTTCGGAGAAGTTTAGAGGAAGCCAACAGGCGCTTACAGACCTCAGCTCTCACTGAGACACCAAACCACTGCTGTCTTTAACGGGCCTCAAATGTGGAGCCAGACGGACCATAAAGATTTGCTTTATCACAGAGAATGTGTCATTTCTGGCTTCAGAAACTTCCTGACGTTGTCTTCATGACTGTTTTATCAATCGAGGACTTCATGGGCGCATTATGACCTAACTGAGTGTTAGTTAGATGTGACGGCCATCGAGCACAACAATCAGTTATTGTTTTATGACAGTGGGAAACAGCTCACTGTAAAAAATCTGCTGCACATTTAAGTACAAATAAAGGGAACATTTTAGGACAAATGTGCAAATAAAAGTACTTAGTGACATGCACTTAACACATCGTTAAATTTATCAGTTTATTTAAGACCACGGGCCAGATAAATAAGTCGTTGGCCTGGTGCCATTCCCACTTCAGCCACAGACTAACATCAGCTTTGCATTGCATCATGAGACACTGTCTGTGTTAAACAAATCAGACGCTAAATATATGTTGTATAAACAGAGTCGCTGGGCGGACGGGTGAGTAAACAAACCCTGAGTGACACAGGATGACGAGCAGAAGAATCAGCTTGTTTATCTCCCAAACCGTATAGAACTAACAAAAGGTTTTTCCCACAGCAGTGAAACCACCAGGCCTTTAAAGCTGCTCTTTAATCACAGCGGTCCGTTTCTCCCTGTCAGGCTGAGGAGGCGATCACGAAGCACACTTACAGGTGGTCTCGGCACCATCCAGGGGCTCGCTGCTCTGCTCGCCGACCACGGCGTAAACGTTGACCAGGTATTTGGTCAGAGGGGTCAGGCCTTCCAGCACCGCGGTGGTCACCGAGCCGTCAACCAGCAGCTGAAACCACAAAGGACCAGTTCTCGTTAAAGGGGATTTAATCCAACATGAAACAGACACACAGACAGAAGGATGTAAAAATGACGTCTGCCACCGTGAAAAACAGCTCGTACTAATCACTTCTCTGTCTGAGGATACTTTTGATTTAACCGCTCCTGTTTGGACGTATGAGAACTTTCCAGACTTCCCTTCAGATATTCCATCACGTCTAAACATTGTGCACACTGTGCAGATTCTGTATGAGTACGATAGCTGCTCTCACTGAGAGACATGCATTGTGCATTATTTGCTGAAGAGGCAGGAAAGAGCCAAGTTTTTGATCAAAAGGCAGAAAATCTTTAGATTTCTTTGCTGATTATGTCACCGAATTCTCCAGCCATCAAAGAAGAGAGGGATCAAGGATGAAGGCGGAGCAGATGGAGAGAAAAATAATGTAATAAAGTTGGATAATGCACTGAACGGAATGATTTATTTCAGGAACCTGGAAATGAGCGTTTTCAGACAAAGATCAAAATCCTCTGATGCAATCAGACGCTTCATCGTAAAGCTGTGAGTGGATTTGCAGTCTGCAGGGTCGGGCTGTCCATCAGACAACCCAAATCCAGCCTTCTGGTTTTCAGAAAACCAAGATGGCTGACAGACAAATCAGGCTCCCAAACGTCAGCTCACAAACCGATGGGCAAGGTCACATCAGGAGATGAGCACACAAGACGCACTTTATCAGGAGCTCTCCTTTTTGGCGTTAAATAATGAAAGCATGCAAAATTATTGTTGCATCCGTGTGCTGGTGGGAAAGTGGGAAAGTCCTCGTATAGGTTGTCCAACTTGGCTGCTGAACTGTGTCAGATTCCTGCGCTGATCCTGCCGGAAAATCCAACCCAGAGGAGAAACAACAAACAAACAGAGAGGCTGCAGCTGCAGGAGCTTTTAAAACCTGCAGACGCATCAGCCTTCTCATTGTATGTGTAACTGACCGACAACCAAGTCCTTAAAACATTTAAAAACAAACATTCCTTCTCTTTGTTGATTTTTGTTGGATTTTTTTTTTTGCTTTCAAGGTCAGTCCAAAACAGAATTGGTGTGATCTGCGTTCAGATTAAAGACACAAACCTACAATTTCCACCAATGGGCAATAAGAAAAGGACTTGAGCGGTCTGAAGTGGAAACAGACCCGTTGGTGAGAGTAAACACTTATCAGACAGAAATATTTGGTTCCTCTCCACATTGTGCCTTGGCCTCCGCCGTGACCTTTTTACTGGCTGCTTAAGAATCCCCTCCCTTCTTGTACTGGATGTAAATCACTGCAGATAAGAGCTGCCCTAGACACCAGGCATGTACACATCATATATCACACTGGCTTTTGTTCACATAAACATGATGAGAGAAGGGGAAGGGGCGTGGCGTGATGTGGCGTCTCAGCCCGGTGGGAGGTCCAAAACGTTAAACTAAGTGGAAACTCTGCTTGATTTCAGAAGAGCCCGACTGTAATCACACTGGCTCCATCTGACAAGAGCCAATAAAAGCACAAAGGATGGAAAAGACCCAGTGCTTTTTTTTTAAAGGGCCTGATAGGAGGCTCAGTGTAAACTAAATGCAGGTTCAACAAAGCGGCTGGGATCCAGATTGCGGCTCTAAGTGAACACGGCTTGGAATCAAAGCCAGACCAGAATAAGTGAGAATGCTCTCAGAGGTTCCAACCTGCCTGTTCTCGGCCAAATAGGGACCAGAATATGAAACAACGGGGGTTTAAGGGTCAATTAGTCTGTTTTTGTGCAACGTAAGAAGGATGAAATCACACCTGAGGTTATCTGTGATGCTTTAAATCAGCTGGGAGGCGAAGGAGGCACAAACAAACAAAAAGCTCTTTGATATTCCGGAGTCACATTGTGAAGATCCTCCTAATGAACTTCAGGGAAATGAAGCTTTTGTCCATTTGTACCTAAAACAGCCCGCACAGCTCGCAGATAGTCGGCTCTTTATGTGTCTCAATCCAACAACCGCACAATGAGATGAAATTAAACAACTCTGTAGAGAGAACGGGCGATGTGTGTTCTCACTGAAACATCACACAGTGACACACACAAATACACACTTCTAATCAGGAGGCGTTCACTCTCAGTGCTGGGCATCAGGAAAAGTTTCTTCTTACCTCCTGGGTCGGTCCTCCTGCCTCGCTCACATAGGTGACCCGATATTTCTCCACAGAGGTGCTAGGCGGCGTCCAGGTGGCACGGAAGGAGCGGTGGGTGACCTCCGAGGTCACCAGGTTGGTGGGCGCTGCCAGTTCCTCGCCTGAAAAGGGAACAAACAGCTGAGCTCAGATAGGATTTGACACGCCAAGTATTTCAACCTTGTGAACTCGGCTGCCACAAATCTGCTGTGGTCGTGTCACGGAATATTTCAAGGCTTTCCTTAAACGACTGCTTTTCTCCGGCTTTGCAGTAAATCATCTTTGCACTTCCTCCTCTTAAAATTGATTTAGAGATTTAAAAAAGAAAAGGTTTTCCAGAAAAAAGTTTTTCATCAGAAGCTTGGAACGCCTGTGACATCCTGTGTTGGTCAAAAATAATCAAAATTATCCATAAATGAATCTTCATTTTCTGTTCCTTTTTAAATTTGTGATTTGTTAGCAGGTGTCACCGTGCTGCTGTGCTGGACTTCAGTTTTATGTCGCCCTTCGTGAGCAGAGAACTCTTCTCGGCCTCAGGCGTCTGTAAAACCGCCTGTTGTAAAATTCTTTTAATTTATGGCTGTCATCCTTAAAATGTGCGGTTTTTAAATTCCGGAAAAAGGCAAAAGTTTCCACCTGACCTTGAAGACCAGTAATTACTAAAATGTGTAAAGCTGACTCAGCAGTGTTTAAAGAATAAGCTGGAAGCTCCAGTCGACCATTTTACTCGTAATAAAAGTCTTCCAAGTTCATGTTTAAGGCGGAAAAATGTGAGCTAATTCCCCCTCAGATTAAGGAGATCTGCTTTAATCCACAGAGGGCTCGGTTTTCCTACCTGGACCCTTGACGCTGTTACACAGATTGGTGGTGAGATCGTCGACGATGTCCACCAGGAACTGGAAGTCGTTGACGTTGTACATGTGAATGCTGTCGGGGTCGGAGGCGATGGACCTCAGCTCGTTCTCGTCAGCGTTTTTCACACCTGAGAGGAAAGAAAACCTTTGAAACTTCAAAAAACCAACGTGGTCCAGGCCAAAGCGTCAGATCTGCCTGCCAATGCAGAACAAAAAGGATCTCTGCTGCCAGATTTGAATCATCTCCTGGCAGTCTGAAAAGGGATTTTCTCCAATCATGTTGGAATCACGATGTGATATTTTAGCTGCTGGTCTAACCGATGTTGTCGTGTGAATAAAGACAAGACAGCAGCGAACATTCAGCTGAAAATCCCTCACCGATGGCGTAGAGCTCGATATCACTGTCTCTCAGTTTCTGGGACTTCTCGATGATGTCATCCTGCGACTTTCCGTCAGTGATCAGGACGCCGATTTTGCGGGAGTCGGCTCGGAGGCCCACGTTGGGTTTGAAGTTGTTCTCCAGGATGTAGTTCAGAGCCAGTCCTGAAAAACAGGAGTGAAGTAATTTTCTGGGATTTCTGAAGACGTGCGTCTAATCTGGCTGTGAACTGTTTATTCATTCATTTATTGCACCCTTTGATTCTACAGTTATTCAGCTTCCTGATTCTGCTAGATATTCCGTAAATGCAGTGCTAAAACAAACTGTCTGTAAATTTGACTTCCTTCCTTTATTGGCTAACGCTCCCAAATCCCAGACCAGGACCTGATCCCAGTTTGTGTTCAATCACCTGTCATGGTGTTTCCTCCTTTGTATGGCAGGTTGTTGATGGCGTCCAGCAGGGATGCTTTGGTCTTGTGGTCTTTCAGATGCCACTCCGTCTTTGGATCTCCGCTGTACTGAGCCAGACCTGTAAAAAAAATAAAATAAATAAACACGGCGAAGTTTGAAACTCAGCCAGGAGAGACCAACGGAGACACATCTACAGAACAGCTAGTTTCTTAGTTTTATGTGTCCGAGTTACTCACATGGAGATCGTAAAACTTGATAAATGTGATAAAGTTTAAACAACCAAAAATCTATGCAAAGCACGTCAGCTGGCTACAACACTAAATTAAAATATTAAAAACACATTCATGCAGATATTTCTGCAACGTTTGAAAAAAATAAAATAATTATTGTAGGCCAGTTTAGACAGAACCCAACCGGAGTTCAAAGGACTGGACAAGTCCAGATTTCATGAATCCTGATGACCTGGATGATTTTGGACAGAAAATCATCCAGGTCATTTGGAAATGGAATTATTTCAGCTCGTGCTTTTATGTTTTCATGTATGTTGTTTTCCATTTTTGGCTTAAATTGATTGTTGTCTTGGTTTGAAGTAACATGACTCATAGTGATGTCACTTTTACTGGAGCCTCTTCACGTCCAGACACTTTTCCTCCCTTTAAGCTTGTTAAATCTAAAATGTGGACGTTTACGAAGTGAGATTCGGGTACTAGAAGCTGACTTGCACTGGATTTAGTCAGAGAGTAAACGTGGCAGCAGTGGTATGGAGGGTTACCGATCTGGACCCGGTCCGGGCTGATGTTGAAGACGCTGACCATGCGGGCGATGAAGTTCCGAATGGTTTTGAAGTTGATGCGGCCGATGCTCCAGGAGCCGTCGACCAGCAGCACGATGTCAGCCTTGGCCGAGGTCTTGCATTGAGTCTCTGCAGAGAGACGGTGGGGGGTCAGTGAGAGACACCACAGACTTATATGAATCTGTGTCTGTGTCGGAGGAAAAGCGTGAAGCCCAGAGAGGATAGATGATCAGGGAGGAGAGAGAAGTGAGGAGAACACAAGAACACTCTCACAGTCAGACATTAACACAGCACAATGTTTTACACAGCGTTATGCAACACAAATAATTCACACGTTGTGTAACATCTGTCACTTCTTTCTTCCATTTCAGCGAAGGGTCTCTGGGTGTCATTGGGTTGTGTTTTTTTTAGGTCCAGCGTTGGAGCGGCCTTGTGGTTTTTTTCCTGGCTTCCAGCAGCAGGAGTTCGCCTCTGTGACCATGATATAAGAGGCCTCCCGTTCCCCAAAGTGACTGCACATTCCCGCTGCAGGCACCTGTGGGGGGGCGGGGGTGAAAAATGGCCGCCCGTCCGCCTTTCTAGGACGACGAGCTCCACGGACACTGAGTGCTTAAAAACCAGGCCCCCCTGTGTGCAATTGAAAACAGGTTAAAAGACAATCGATTGAATTATTCAGTTCTGTGTCAGCAGGCTGCAGAAACAGATGCTCGACGCTGAGAGGAACTGAGTCAGACGCTTGGCCGCAGTCTGTTTGAGTTATACCACCGCTGGTAAACAACATGCTCATGTGTCCCTCCGACATTCATTAATAAAAACAGATGTCATAAACAGAGGCAGCTCGAAGAGCCATCTAATACGCTGCAGACGGCCGCTGGATCCAGAGTCTGAGCAAATAAATATCCATCTCGGTCTGACTGGGAGACACGGAGCACCGAAGTCCAACAAAGTCCTGCTGCATTGGTGCATCTTTGTTGTTTCAAAGTCAGCGGCCAATGATAGCGATGCCTTCGTCGAAGCTGGCTCACTCCTCCAAAATCTCAAACGCATTACTGAAGCTTTTTGTTATGCGACGTGCCGTGGTTTGATTTAGAGGACAGCTCTGTTTTATGAAGGGGGGGGTTTAGGGGACATTTACAAAGTGATGGTTCACAAGCTAGTATTAGCATGACTTCAAAAAAAAAAAAAATCAAAAGTAATTCGAGAAAATGTTCTTTTACTTTGAAGAAGGACAGGAATGAAACAGTCATCGCCCTGTAAAAGATAACATATCAGCAGCCTGGAAGTCGGTCTGGATTAGAGCCTCCTGACAAAGCTGCAGTCTGATATATACGAGGATCTCTGAGCGTAACCTCGGCGGAACATCCGGGTCTGTTCTCGGCTCAATGGGCAGCCGGTCACCGTGTCTGCTCCCTATTACAGCAGGAATTCCTGCCCAGGGTCAGCACTTCCTCCGCTCTTTGGAGAAGCATAACATTTTCCTAGCTGCATATATCCGTCCGGGTGGCTGCTAACTTTTGAGCCCCCCCCAAACAAAAAAAAACTCTAATTGCAAGCAGAGCCATTTCTCACGCATCAGTTGATATAAAACTAGGAAAGTTCTATTCTACCTTCGCGTGAGAAATCAAGAAGTCGACACTGAGCTCGGTGGTAACTCATTCTCAGACACAAAGAAGATGTATGTTTGTGGCAACAACATTAAAGATCAGCATGTCCTGCTGCAGCTGCACAAACGCTGGGAAAGACGGTCCAAATGAGCAATTCATAAACATCAGTGTTAACAATGGAGAAGACATCTGTTAAATAGTGTGTCATTTCACCGTGGAACACACCCCAAATGAGTCAAGCAGCTCAAAATAATTTCTACTAATCACGATTGTCTGCAAAGAGCTACACTCTGCGATTCCAGGCCGACAGTGATGTTAATTCCCCTCGACAACAAATATCTCAACTTTCTGGCGCTAATCTAGGCAGAGATTGGAAGTCAGATCGCATGTGTTCTGAAGGGGACTCGTATCGGGGAGCATCTGGTCTGCAGGTCTGCTCTTCGGGGCTGCTGACGGAGCGCGAGGTGCAGCGGCGTTCAGTTATCGGCTTTTACCTTGAAGTTCAGGAAGAGGCTGCTCAGGAGCGTCGGAGACTGTCGTCATCTCCTCTCCAGCCAGAGGCAAACTCTCTCCTCCATCGAACATCCCCGACACGGCCACAAAGTACTTGGTTCCTGCCCTGAGGGGCAAAAGGAAAATTCCATTAATCTACTCTAACCTTTCACAATTTCCATAAAAAACTGCTACTGTAGTTTTCACTCACCTAAGCTCCTCTAGAACCACCGTGTTATCATAGGGGCCGACGAGCAACTCCTCCTGCTGAATGTCATTCTCTGTGGGGTGAAAGGTCACTTTATATCCCCTGACGTCTCCAGGTGCTGGATCCCAGGTGACCCTGAAACTGGTCTTGCTGCGCTCTGAGGTCTGGAGGTTCCTGGGAGACTTGTATTTCGGCACTGAAAGGGAAGAAAGCCGGGCCAGAATTTCAGGACAAGTCATGCACAAAAAGAAAAAGATCAACACAACCCAAAATCCTGGCAAAGGTTTTTAAAGATCAGCCACATCGCAGTCAAGCCCAGTTTCATCAGTCCATAATACAAATCCTTGAACCTGGTCACACTTAAAAAAAAAAACAAAACAAAAAGCCCAGTGTCATGCCGTGTGTTAGTAATGCGAGCGTGTGATTGGAGCTTGTTGTGATTTTAGTGTTGTGATGAAAAGATGGTGCTTCTCTTCAGCACAGCAGCACCCGAAGGGGGAGAAATACTCATCTTAACAAGCTGCTTAAACTTGAAGTCGCTTCTAAAATCGTATTTTTGGTGGAAGAAGGAAGGTGCACGTGCCAATGAGTACCTTCGACTCAGCAGATTCATAGACTGGAGTTAGATTGGAGACATGGAAACGATCACGTCAACAGCCAGAATAATCTCACTTCATTCCACCAACAATAACGTTTCAAGCGGAGCTCAGGTTTAAATGTCTTGGTTAAGATGGACACGTTTCTGCAGTGAACTGTCTCAGAGAGTTGAATTATGGACCAACGTACGTGTCGTTCCTACTCCTTGCCTTGCTTTTCCTTCCCCGCGCTTGTAGATGGGGTGGACGGTGATGTTGTAGGTGGTCGTGTGCTGCAGGCGCTTCATGTTGGTGGAGGTGACCTTCCCGGGGATTTTCAGGGCCACCTCTTTGCCGCCTTCCTTTGGGACATATTTCAGCCGGTAGTTCAGCACCTTGCCCGGCGCCGGCGTCCATCGGACTTTCATGGTTTGCTCTGTCTCGTCCCACACGGTCAGCCTTTTACCTTCCGCAGAGGCTGAACACAAACAGGGAACGGAAAACATTTCACAGTGAAACCTCTTCTTGAATAAAAAATGACCAACTTTATAGCTTTTTCTTCATATCCACATATTTAGACCAAAGTGGAGCCCAATCACGATTCCATGTAGTATTCATCAATATTCATCATCTTAAGTCATGAAAACGCTGCACATCATCCGTTTTGTTAAAGCTGGAATGATTATAGATAAATATTCATTTGTAACCTGCAGCAGCCAAAAAGAGCAGTTTAACATCATTAAAGAAGGATTTTTTTTTAATCAGCCATGAAAACAAATGTGTGGAAAATAGCCGTCGTGGAGATTCTCAGTTTCTTCGTGTGCGAAACAGAAACTCGATAAATCAAGTTTATCTCGACTTTAAAAAGCTGAAAACTTCCACAGTCACATCAAATCAGTAACTTCATCTGCCAACATTAGGAGGGTCGGAGGAAGAAGGTCAGAGTCAGTCCTTGAGCGGCTCTTTACTTCCAGTAGATTAGATTACTGCAGATGTTTGGCAGACAGAGAAAATGGAGGAGAAACAAGCGTCTGCTGACTTCCTGTCACTCAGACAGCGGATTTCAAAATCTTGCAGCTTGTGTATAAATTACTACAAATATATTTCTGACTCGCCCGTGACATATGAAGCTTGTAGGATCTTTTGGGACTTCGGGGCCGTGCTGATTGAAACTTTCAGGGGGAAACTCTAAGTCACTTTTGAAGTCTATGGAAAAATGACTTTTCCTGATGAGTTTTTGGTCGAAGTCTGTTTGTCTGTCCCGTGTTTCAGGGGTCCACCATCACCCGATGTCAGATGGGACTACTTGCATTTATTTGAATCCAAATCACTTGGTTATTTTTCATTTAAACCCTTAAAACGATCTCTATATTCAGGCCAAATGTGGTTTCCCTTTATGTTCCTCCAGTAACTGTTGTTTATTCATAACTGCAGGCATAAATGTTGAGTAATCCCATCAGCTCCGTGCCAGAACTAACTGGTAATGAATTAGGATTTTACCCAGAAGTGATCGATGGGGGGTGGGGGGCAGCAAACCACATTTTCCTTCCCATCTGCACCCCCCCACCACCACCAAAACAACCAAAGCCTATAAAATCAAATCAACTTATTCCGACGATTCTGCAAGTGATTAAAAAACTTTGCAAGGGAATAATATGTAGGTTTAATGATGCTGAGGAAAGTTTTTCAAACTACTTGATTTCACTCTGGAGGGCTTTTATTGGCGGAAAGAAACATGGCATCCAACTGTTCGGCGTGCCGATAGATTAGAACAGGGGTCGGCAAACTGGATCTTTTATCCCTCTGCTGCGGCTTCGAGAAAGTAATGTGAATAAATAATGGCTGTTTCATTTCAATAAATTAGATTCTATTTAGCTTTTTTTAATGTTAATAGTGGTGATTCTGGAGATTATGGTGATCTTGTGCTGTTTTAATATTTCGGCGGTAGAATGTGCGCCTTGTTTGTGCCACCTGTTGTGATTTATTCTGAGCTCTCGACCCCCCCTCGGTGACCCCAGGTGGGTTTTATTAGCTGGAAATCACACCCAAATGGCTCCATTAACGTGGTTTAGAACAAATGTGTCGAGGAACAGCGTGTCCTGGAACAGGTTAGTGTATCTTTTTATGTGCTTGTGCAGCTCGGGATCACATCGTACACAAAAAGTGTGTCAGTTCTCAGGACACCCACGTTTTATCAATTCAGAGCAGCCGAACCGTGACCACGGTGGTGTTTCATCTGATGACGGCGGCTCAAATCCGTTCGAAAGCATTCCAAAATGAAAAACTTAATTTAACTTTGGGTCTCTTCCGCCAACTGTCCGGTTACATAAACTCTGAAATATGTTGCGCTTTTCTGATAAAAGGAAGCATTGAATATACTTTGGCTAAAATGCACGTGGCGATTTGCCCTGCAATCAAAACAGAGTCACTTCTGCCAGTGGAGTGAAAGCTTCCCGTAATTTCCCCTGCGGGTTAAAGAAAAGGCTCGTGGCCTGAACAAGCGCTGTTCAACACTGAAACTGAAGCTGGTCCAGGTGCAGAGGTGATCGAACAGGGACAAGCCATCACTGAGTAGAACCGGCCGTCCGGTACAGTACGAACAGTCTGAAATAGAATCGAACACACTGGAAGGATTCGTAAAATATTTTTAACCACACACTTTTGGCCGGCCTGTTTTAGACAAGAATCAAACTGTAGTTCTGAATGTTTGTGAGTGACGTTTGGACCTGAACCAGAAACTCATCATAATAATTCCCATAGACTTCAACACAACATTTTGTCTTCTTAGTCATTATATAGAGAAGCAGGTTCATGGCCTTACCGTCGGTGGTTTCCTGTCCGGTGAGCGGCTCGCTGTCTTTGTGTCCGTAGGCAGCGATGACAGAAACTTGGTAAAGCGTCTCCGGAGTCAGATCGTCCAGCGTGGCGCTGGTGACGTCACCGGGTACGGTCTTCTCTCCTGCCTCCTCAGAAAACAGCGACTTCCACCGAACGCGGTACATCTTCACGTTCCCGGGCGCCTCCGTCCATGACGCCACGAAGCTGGTGTCGGCCACGTCGCTCGTCACCAGGTCTTTAGGAGGGCCGCCCTCTGGAAACAAGGAGCACAGGTTAAACGTTAAACAACAGATCTCTTGAAACTGAACTAAGGGTAATTTTTTTATTGTGTAAATTCGTTTTGGCCCGGTTCTCATATGTTCCTTCCAGTGTTTGTCAGTTTTTCTTCTAATCAGCTTCCCTTTAAAACAAAGGAGCCTTTGGACGTGCTGGCAGATCAGATTATATTTTAAAATGGAAACTATTGGAAGGCCGCGGAGTGGACGACACCAGAGCAGAGCCGCCAGAGAAACACATGTGAGGAGACGTCCCGGAGGAATTTTTATATATTTCTGAGGATATTTTCTCCTTTCTCTTAGTTTTTTTCTGCATCATTAGTGAGTTCCCAGCGTTGGGAAACAGGAGACATAAAACTGACGGGAAAACAGCGAGAGGAAACCTCTTTATTGTAGTTTATTCATCGTCGCTACAGTCGAGCTGCAGCCTTTGATTGATTTAGCAAAGTTTTTAGGTTTTAGGGATGAAAATTAAACTTGAAACTGTTCACGGTTTTTTAACAGGCTCTGATTTATCTGTCTTTTCGTCATATTTATTTTAGCTTTATATACACAGAATAAGGCAGAAGTCGGTCTGTGATAAATGAGTGTAATCTGAGTCTCAGCTGAGGCTCAGCCGACTCTGAATATGTGAAAACTTGGTGACATTTCACTTTGTTAGGAAAACACAAAGGAATGAAAAAACAGAAACGTCTCGCTGGGGCTCTAAAAGGGCTGAAAGAAGCAGATAAAATAAATGATATGATGATTCCACTGTGACATCCAGTTATAAGACCAGCCTACTGCTCTGCGTTCTCATAGAGATCATTGATTCAGCACAGAGCAGCTTCTGCTTCTGCCAAAAGGAGAGACTTTTATGGCCCTCCAGAGCTCGCCAGTTAACCCTTCGACAAACCTAAAAGTCAGATTTAACGCATGAACAGAAATCAGCAACCCGACGGTGGACTAAGTGACATCTCTTCACCGAGATCGACCCTGAGGCCGATTCTTATGATGAAGGACAGAAAGGCAAAAAGGCACGAACACACAGAGACAAACTCTTCTTCCTATGTGCAGCTCACGTTGCTGCAGGCAGACATATGGCCACTTTCCTATATCAGACCATCGGAAATATCTGTGACTGATGGAAGAGGAGGAGGGTCCATATCGAATTCTAATCCCTCAGTACAGAGAGGGTGACAGCATGTCGAGGGGGAGGGCACTGGAAAGACTGAAGAGCCAAGTTTCCACAAAGTGATAATTATCACTAAATATCAGATCCAGCTATATAATCAAGAGAGGGAGAATGAAATGAATCACCATCCAGCTTTTGGCAACTGATACTAATCTTTGGAGAAAAGGGGGACGAAGAGTAAAACACCAAGCTCCCTAAATATTTATGGTTGGAAAGATTGTTTCTGGTCTGGATTCAAAACAAACAAAAATCAGGACAAAATTCGAGAAATCAAATACGCCTGGTTGTTGTTGAAGGGCGGCCATTTTTCTTCCAACACCAGAACTGTCATATTGATCATCTTTTTTAAATGAGCTAAACTTGCATGTGGTCACAACACTGTAAATCATTTGACACAGCTCGACAATCACAGCGAGAAACAACCCAAAGGTGTCGGCATGCGGCTGAACTTTGAACGCCGTATGTATCAAAGTTTGCTTTATCAAAATATAACGATCGGTTTCAGCTCGTTCGCCGTCACATCGGCCTCTCCAGACGCCACCGCGGGGCGGGGGGGGGGCTCTCTGCAGCTGCTGCTGTGTTTTATCAGATTCAAGGAGCGCCCCGTCTGGAGGCTGAAGCATAAATAACAGCCGCAGACTGACGTCGGATGGAGTTTGGAATATCTGGGGCCTGATTTTCCACCGTCCATCACAAAGCTAATGTGAACACAACCACAGGGAGTCCGTCCATTTAGCCATCTATCCTTATTGTCTTCACAGCAATCGTCATCCAGCCCAAACTGACTGATACCGACAACAACTAACCTCATTAGAAAACCTGGTAAATTCGATGTTTATTATTGATTGATTGATCGATTATTATTTCAGACTTTTATCTGACTTCTTTTCGTTGCTATCTCCATCAATGTTCAATCGTGTTTGAAGGAATGAGCGTTTTATCATCCACAGCAGCTGTCAGTGGCCTTTAGTAGCCTGGAGGACTGACGCTCGTCGGAGACTCGTTCTGGGACTCCCTGCTGCTGAAACCCCAAAGTGGAAAGTCTTGGCTTTTACTTTGTGTAAACTTGGCGGCGTGACATGTTCCATCTACCGTCAGAAATTTAAAGCACCTTGAGTTTTGGGAGAGGGGCTGCAGGCTTCTTACGGGTGGCCCAGATGGGAGGAAATTAAAATCACTTTGGCAGGGTTACTGGTTCTAGTCCACATCAGAGGAGAAACACTCGAGCTGGGGTGAAGGGTCGTAACCATTCTGTCTGAAACTGTTTGAGATTTTTGGGGTTTAAAGTTGGAGGAATTAAATCAGCTTGTAAATATCTAGAGATTTATATTTGGTGCCAATCCTGCACTCTATCTAATGGCCATCAGAGGGTAAAAAGAAGTCAGATTGTATTGAAGTCTATGGGAAAATGTCCCGACTTCTCCCTTGATGTATTAGCTCTGGAAGTGTTTTTGTGTCCAACTCCACCTGGTTTCTACTGTTTTCAGAAAACAAAGATGCTGAAAGACAAATTACAAACTTGGAGGCTAAAAACAGGAATCAGTGGGTGTGTTACCATCCTCTCCTCTTCTAAATAAACAGATTGGTTTGTAGCTTTGATGTGATCAAATAAAACATCTCGGACTCGAGTTCAGTGCCGCAGAAATCATCATGGAATCATATAATTTCTATAATTATCTGAAACCTGTCAGCACTGTGAAGTCTTTGCAGTCTAGTCCGTGGTTTTTCTTTCAGTTTGAACTCAATCAAATCCATGTGTCAGCTGAAAGGACGCTGGTGTTTGCTCTTCCATCATAATTCTAAACTGGGAGCTGAACTGGGTGGGAATGTGCTGTCAGCCACATTCTGAGCTCTGGCCCAGATTGAACAATAAGGGAGGCCTTAACTCCGGCTTCGATCTCAACCTCATCGTCTGGGAAGCCAATCCAGGTGGAAACCGCAAAAATCTGAAGCCCCTCTGACGAGTCAGGACAAGTCCGGGGTCTGGCATTTGTCACGTTAACAAGTAGAATCAAGGAAAAAGAGCCTCAGACAAGCATCAAAGCTTTGGATGTCCAAAAGGTCAACTTTTAAAGACTATAGAAAATCCTCCTGACTACCATGAGACTGAAATTTGGGTTGAGTGGAAACTTGAGTCACGAAAGCTCAAAAGGTCCCGATGCAGGAAACCTCATCTTTAATAAACTTTTGGTTTAAGCTCCTTGTGGAAGTGTGCAGAATTAATTATATGATTTCACAGTTTTGCTTTTGTGATACTTGAAACGTTCCCCCTCGTTCAGCTTTTGTCAGGTTTTCCATCCCACAGCAGCGTCACCCTACACCGGACCTACAATTAGGAAGTCCTGGCTCATGTCAAATTTTTTAGGAAGTCTCCCAAATGAGTGTTAGAAGTGAAGGACTTAATGAAGAAATCCAGAAAGCAGCTGCAGCCTCTTTATAATACAGCTGTAGACAAGTTTATGCCCAAACAAACCACATCTATACAAATGTCATTTGACTCTGTCTGGGAATCTGCTGTGCATCGATTGAACAAATCAGGACGCAACAAAAACAAAGTAACATTTATACAGTAGTTTGGGAAATAATCTGAAATGGAGTTGATGTATGACAGAAGGCTGCTGATTTTGGCATGAGGCAAACTTTTCCATTTTAGCTCCCATTTGGTCATAAACGGAAATGTTCTCCGTAGAAAAGCCTGATGTGGGCTCTTACTGTAAAATAGGAGTTTTTACGACGAGAAAGAGTGAGCTCACTGGTTTTACTGCGGGTGCAGTATCGGAGCAGCTGACTTTTCTGCAGTTTTAGCCCCACAAGTGAGGGAAAGAAGGCAACCAAGAGCGCCTTGCCAGCTAACGCTGATGTTGGCCAACAGCGGGGACGTCTGGAGGGAGGACAGATGCACTTCAAGCGTCCTCACGCTGAACCAGACCGTGAACACAACACGGCGGAACAAATATACTAAAGCTGTGCCAGCACGGGCCTGACACGACAGCCTGAATGGTCGGGGAAGGAACCGTAGTGATTTCATGGCAGCGCCACCAGGCAGGCAACTGCAGAAACACAGACTGCCAACAACACAATGAAATTCCAGGCAAGCCCTCACAAGGTGGATGAAAAGGAGAAAATAACAAAGACAGACAGAAGGAGAAGAAACAACAGAGGGGGGAAAATGGAAAGAGTGTCCCGGCAAGAAAGAGAAGGACAGCCGGGACAAAGAAAACAGAACTGGGAGGAGAAACTGGAGGTGAAGTGGGAAATGTGAAAAGGCAGAAGGTGAGGAGACAAAGACACATAAACAGAGAGGAAGACGAGGATGAGTCAGTCCTGCTCTCAGCTGGGCTACATTCCTGTCCGGTCTTGCTGTTTCTCATCTTTACCTCTCTGCTCTGTGCACCGTTACTGCTGCTGAATGTGGCATTAAGACTTTTTCCAGATTTAACCCTGCAGAAACTGCACAGCTGTTCAGTCATCCTCAGACGGTCTTGACCTTTAACCCTGCGAGTAAACTGTTTCCTTAACTGATAAAGATGGTGGTCTCAGTTATGAAAATAAGACCCAGGTGGTAGCACATAAAGTAAATTCCCTTTAAACAGAGTAAACCTATGTTAAAACTGTGCGCCGCCCCTCCTCTTCCATCTCTCTCCACTCTTGTTCCGACTGTTTATTATTACTCTCCTGGAACAATAAGCCCGATCTGCAGAGCCTCCCTGGGTATGTAAAGTATGATCACTTCTTACATTTAGTTCCACATGAAACAAAAGTTGTGTCTTAGCATGAACTCGTAGAGTTTGTTTTTTGAGAGCCCTTTGGATGATTTGGATTTTGCCACAGCAAATAAAGCCCAAAACATATTTGAGTAAAACCTCAATATAAGCCTGTAGTTGTCGTGCCATAAAGTCATAATAAAAAAAATAAAAAAAGAATAATTGGTTAATGTGAGGCGATGAGCAGGTTACAGCTATGAGCCAGAACTCCGGAGTCCTTTGATGGATTCGCTGTCTTAAAGGAAAGACAGATGAAATCCAAATGAAATGAAACAACACGTTTTAAATTTGAGCAGCTTCATTGCTTTATTTTTATGTAACGCCTCCTGTTTGCTGCAAAGTTCTCTGGACTTTCTCGAACTTTAAAGACAGTTCATCGGTTTTTACTCTGGTGACGCTCATGTTTGTTAGCTGGACATGTCAGAGACACCTCTGCGCAGAAATGGCAAACTGTGAGTCTTCTGATTGGCTCTGATGACATTAAACACCACGACATGCAAAATATCCAGTCCAGAGTTCAACATTCCTCATCAATGCTTCACAGCAGGGTGAGTACGGGACAAATAAACACACTTTCTTTTTTTATTATTTAATCTCTGTGACTGTGAAGACAAAAACTGGGACTAAAGAAGGATTTCAGACTAGAAACGATTCATATCTGTCACCTTCTTGTTCCATAACTCAGCTTCCAATGTGCAATTCAGAAGCTCACCACTCATTGGATGGTGGACCAGATAAAAACTGGAAGAGAAACAGTGAGCTGTCCTTGAACAGTTTGCTGCTGTAGAGCTTCACAACAGAGTGCTGTGTTTGTGCTGGGCAGCAACCAGAAGATTTATAATGGGAGGAGACTGTGAAAGTGCAGTGGGGCAATTTCACACAATTCCCCTTTGAAAAATAATTGTTAAAATAAAGCTGTCAGTCAGCACTCATGTGCCCTGCTTTAAGTCCTTGGTATTAACGCCTACTGCTGATTATGACTGTGAAGTCTTTTTTTCGTTCCTGTTACGGCCGTCTGGATCACAAACTGAGTGATGAAAATGTTAGGGGTTTAAGTGCACTTCTTTTTTTTTGTCTCTAGTCCTGGTCAGGAAAAATGGAATAACAAGTGAAGAGACTCTCATGAAACTACACTTCTGCCCCAACAACAGGACTCTGTGGGGGTAAAAAAGGGGGGCAATTCATGCAAAACCTCAATTCATAGTTTAGAGGTAAAGTAATGGCACAGTAAACATAATTAGGATTAGAGCATTACAAAGAAATGGGAGGAGAGAAACCAGCTGGGTGTTTCATGTCAAAGGGGGCGCAAGGTGCCTGTTTCTATACACCATCAAAAAAAAAAAATAATAATAATGACTTCAGACGACAGGCAGCTGCACCAGGAGGTGACCTGCACACTCAGGCATGGTAAGAAACACTGTTGTCATGGCAGAGAGGAATATCATTTCTTTATTTCCAGCTGCATCCTCAGTGCTTTGGCTCTGTCTTCCCTTAAAGAAGGAACAGCCCCAGCTGGAAATGTCCCCATGAGATAATCCCCCCTTCAACGATCAACCAAAGATTCGCAACACTTCACTGTGTGAAGTCAAAAGGGATGTTGGTAGAAAAAAAAAAGAGAGAGACAGAAATCTCCTCCCCTTCCCCTCTTCACTGTTTATCACCTTTCAGTACATCTCGACCCACTTCTGCTTCCCCGGCGTTCTGTGCTTCCGTCTGTTTTTAATTCCTTTCCCTGTAAATCAGGACGGATCTGACGAGGAGCACGATGGGTGGCAGGTTGTACTAACGCTGGACTCCTGGCACTCCCCAACACCAAGACTGGGAGGGAGTCACTGAGGATTTCAGAATAAAGTCTGGTCTCTTTCTCATTGTGGGCAAAGGCAACTATGGGATTAAAAGTAATTAGGTTTTCATCGTTTTTATTATCCCCACACAAGCTGCGTAACGTTAAAGCATCTGCAGGCACCTGTTGTGGGTCAGAGCCAGAGACTCAACGATTACTTAACTTCAGAGTCCAGCTTCAGGCTCAAATCGGATGTGGAACAGAGATTTGCCACCTATTTAAGCTTAAAAACTCATGTAGATCTCATTTATTAAAACATCTGTAGATCATTATCTGTCCACTCCATGAACTCTTGGCAGTTCCTTCGTGCACTGCGCACTGGCAGCACTACACAAGCCTCAGGTCCCAACACAACTTTGTCATACAAGTTATTGTAACGTCAGGTTATAACAGGAAGGTGGGAAGGGGGGGTCATCTTTGAGCAGAGCTCTCTTCCTGTTTGCGTAAAATGCTTCCAAAGAAGGTGAGACTCACCTTCCTTGGTGGTGCCATCCGTCTGCTGTGGCACTCCGGGGCCCGACACGTATTCTGGGGTGACGGTGACGCGGTAGGTGGTTTGGGGCTGGAGCTCCTGGAGGACTATTGTCGTCTCCGGGCCGTCGGTGGTCGTCTCCAGCCTGGAGCGCTCGTCCCCGACGGGTTCGTAGGTCAAATGATAGCGAGTGACAGCACCTGGAGCCGGCTGCCACGAAACTCTGAAGCTCTGTGTCGTCTCTTCAGATACTCTCAGATTCTGCACTGGACCTTGTACTGAAACATGTCAGTGGGTTTGAGTTTCACTGCTAAGGTTTGCCAGCTTTAAAAAAATCTGAAAGATGTGAGACTTGAGTCGACATACAAACCTTCTAAAGTGGTCTCAAAGCCCGTCACAGGCAGGCTCTCGCCTTTGTCGTAGTGAGCGTAAACATTGACTTCGTAGCGGGTCAGCGGGGTCAGGTAGTGGAGGACTGTGGAGAGCTGGTCCCCGGGCACAGATATGGAAACATAATGCCCGTCGGCATCATCGTCTGGTTTAAACTTCAGCAAATATGACTTGACGTTGTCTGCGTCGATCTGCCACGAGGCCCTGAAGCTCCTCGGGCTGACCTCGGAGAAGGTCAGGCCCCTCGGTTGGATCAGCTCTGGAGAAAGTGGAAGGTAACCAGATTAATGTGAGATATGAGTCACACTGAAAACTACAGCGGGTTTATTTGACAAAAAAAAAAACTTCTCATCAGTGGAGATACTAAAATCAATGACTTCACCCATGGCCTGTGCAGAATCAGCATTTTAAATTGGTGTCCAGGATGTAAAATAAGATAAAGTGACCCCACTGAGGTGCTGCCCACACACGTTTCCATTTTGTTTTGACAAGACTTCCCTAAAAAAGAAAATCTCTAAAGGAAACCCCAGAGGGTGAAGGAATCCAGGGGCTGGAGGTGCTGACCTGCCCACCGCCTAATAAAGATGTACAGTCTCCAACCGTTCTGACAGCTCTGTCATTTAAACAACCCCAGCGAGGCGGAGGCTGTGATTGACCTGCTCATTCCGGCTCTCTTTGGTGACATAAAGTTATTATTATATAAGAATTATATAATCAGCAATCAAAGCTGCTGTGAGTCACTTTCTGCGCTGGCAGAACTGGAAGCTCCTTCTGGCAAACTAACACAGAATCCTCACTTGTTGGTTTTACAGCTCCTGCAAGTAAATCTTCCCTGCTTGTTTAAACTTGACTACCAGATGGATAATGATTTCAGCAAAAGAATGCATCTTAAACTCAGGATTTGTACGTGGACAGACAACAATCCCCACAGTCTGGACCGTCCCGGTGCTCCAACCAGATACAAAGAGACCACTATTTGACCCAGTTCTGAATATTTCCACATGCCGGAACCGTACCTGACTTTGGATGATCAAACGGCCGACATGTGCTGAACACATTGAGGTAAAGAAGGAAGAGTTTGGCCGGAGAAGACAGGCCTGGCACACTGACATGAACATAATTGCGTGCATGTGGCTCATTGTCTATTGTAGTCGCCGCTTCCCTCAGCAGTGAAGGCTGTTAGAGTTACTTCTAAGTGCTGCAGCAATTAATTGTAAAAATGTTTTGATCACCACAACTCTCAGGTTGTGTTACAATCCATGGATTGATTAAAAATGTTCACGGAGCTCACAGAGCAGTGAAATAAACCCACTTCAGACCACCATGAAAAACCATCCATCCACCCGTTACATACAGCTAAAGCCTGGGGTTTGAACGCAGATCCGTTTCACACGTGAGGTGGCTCAAAAATGATAAAAATACATCACATTTGAAAGTGTTACATCCCAAACTGGCAGCATAATTCTTTTAATGCTGTATTTTTACTTTATTTTGAGGAAACCTTTGCTAGTTTGAGATAATGACGTTGGTCTATCAAATTCTTCAGCAAAGACGAACAAACTTAAAGTAGACAGCAAATCGTGAAACTGAACTGACCGACAGAGTTCTGAGAAATAAGAAACGAAATAATAAATGAAAATGAGAAGGTCAAACTCAGATTCAGTGTCATCAGCATAGAGGATTAAATCGATCTGACTTACTTCTCTGTAAGATTTTCTGCAGTTCCTGTTCGATCCTCAGGCAGATTGACTGTGTCAGCTCTGTGGAAATTCTCTGGAAGGCGTCGAAATCCTCCACGGTGTACACATGGGTCTCCGCGGGCGTGTTGGCGATGGCCTCCAGCTCGGATCGTACGGCGTCCTTAACGCCCACCGCAAAGATCTCCACGTCGGCGCTCCTCAGCTTGGTGGCAGGCTCCTGGAAGGCGTCGGACGACTTGCCATCGGTGATGAGGATGGTGACACGGGGAACGTTGTCACGTGCCCCCCTGGTGGCCTGGAAGATCTTCTCCCTCACGTAGGTCATGGCCCTGCCGGTGTTGGTGGAGCCGCCTCTGTACGGGAACGATCTCACCGCCTTGACCACGGCGGCCAGGTCGTGGTGAGAGTTCAGGTGGAACTCCGTGTGGGGGTCTCTGCTGTACTGGACCAAGCTGATCTGGACCTTATCTGGACCGATGTCGAAGGTGTTCACCAACACCTCCAGGAAAGCTCTGACTTTTGCGAAGTTGGCCAGACCAATACTGTAGGAGCCGTCGACCAGGAGGACGACGTCAGCTTGAACGTCCACGCCAAGAGAACATTCTGGGTGGGGAAACAGAAAAATCACCAAACTAAAGCTCATTGTTCTCTTTTCTTTGTCATCTTTTCCCCCTCTGAATTCTAAATATTTATAATAAAGGAACAAAGTCCAAGATGGCCAATAACTAATAAAATTTGAGGCTTCAAAACGCAGTTCACAGACCAATGAGCGGACACATGATCGCTCCATTTGTGTGTTAATGACCATCTCTACTTGGCACTCACCCAGCGACACTTTAACCGGCTGCGTCTTCTCCATGGCCATGATGGGCTCGCTGGGTACCAGGCCCTTCAGAGCAAACACGCTGATCTCGTACTGCGTGTCCGGAGAAAGGTCCCCGACCACCATGGAGGTCTGAGACGGGCCCACGTACAGCTCCTGCCGCTTGGTGCCGGTCATCATGGGGATCATCTGCACTTTGTATCCGGAAATGTCTCCGAGGGAGGCGTCCCAGGACACCCGTACGGACTTGGAGGCCACCTCGAGGACTTGGAGGTTGCGGGGAGGCTCCACAACTGCGTGGATCCAAAATGAAATCCAGAGTTACAGGATAAGCCAAAGTTTGATAAATCTGCACAGTAAATCCAGCTGAGTCAGTTTAAGATTTGGAGATCAGTAACACTCTCGTGTCCCTCAAGCATGAAAGTGGAAGCAGGAGACGGTTAGCTTGGCATAACTACGTGACGGGGGAAGCGGAGCCAGGCTGAGTCCGAGTGTTTACAGATTAAACAAACAAGGTACAACTTGTGAATAAGTGGAGGTTTGGAAGGAACTTCGAAGGCGTTGCTGAAAGGACTGTTATCTTTGGACAAAGTCAGGCTGAATGCGTCCATCTGAACCAACTTTCCAACAGAAGACAGACGCTCAGACCTCACCTTCTTCTCCGCTGGCCAGCGTGTTGAGTTGATCTTCAACTCCAGCGCACATCTGAGTGATGAGCTGCTTCTGCATGCTCTTGATCCTGTCAAAGTTGGCGACGTTGTAGACGTGTCTTCTGTGAGGGCTGCTGGCCATCTGCTTCATCTCAACCTCATCGGCCGCTTTCACACCTGAATCGGACCAAAGCAAACAAAACATCAAGCTGATACCGCTGAATTAAGGAGTACTCGCTTCAGGTGAATCGTTTCTCTTTCGGTCCGGCCTGACTGGGAGAGAAATCCTTAAACGAACCGGTTTCCAGCCTCGGCCTCAGAAGCTGGGTTGTGGGTTGTTTGTTTATTAGCTCCAGGTTTCACTGACAGGTCCAGTAGTCCTCTTTTCATCTTATTTTCTGTTTGTCAGGTTTGGGTTCCTTTGGTTTTGGTTCGAGGGAAGACACCAGATTCTCGGACCGTTCGTTGGTTGTTTTTGTTTCTTTTGGTTTTAGATCATCAGACTTTTGTTTTTCTTGGTTGTGTAATTATGGTTGTGAGTTTTGTGTGTTTAGAAAATAACAGACAGTTTCTTTCAGTTTGGTGTCGGGGTTTCCCTCTTTTGGTTAAAAATGTTCAAGATTGAGGAGGGAATAGAAACAATGTTAGCATCTTAAAAGTTCTCTGGTTGGATTCATCATCAATCAACAAGAATGCGCATTGAAAATTGAAGCAGTTGGACTGCAGGAGTTTTATGATCTCTTATTCTTCTTACATTTTAACCAAAGAACAACTCAACAAACAATCAGTGCTCAGTAAGTACTTACTTTTTCTGATACTCCTCTTTGTTTTTATTATCTCTTCTTTCCTCCCTCCCCTTCTTCTGTGTTTCTTTAACAATAATTCACCAACATTCATTTGTAGTGTGTTTCCAGCATACAAATGGCTTTAGCCTGAAGTAACTACGTGCATGAACCAAAAACACTGCACTTCGCTCAAGTACTGAGCTACTTTAGTAGTGAAGAACTTGTGACTACGCAGATTGGTTAGAATAAAATGATTTATCATTCGTGGTGCTGGTTAAACCTGAACTTTCTTCACATAAGCATCTTTTCTTCTCAAAGGAGCAGCTTTAACTTCTCTATGTGTGACCCATTTCCACTGACTGTAAAAGATGAGCTTCTGTTTTGTTTTTTTTCCTGTTCTTTCTTTGCACCCATAGCAACAGCCCACTTCTGTTTCTCCTTCTTCAGTCTGTGGAAAGTCTGACAGCGAGGCCGAAGCGTAAACATACATAAAACTTGCTATCGCTCGCTGTTAAGGTTAATGATGTAGGAATCCATCCTTGTTCCATTATTACGTCATCATGGGCTGCTTTTGTTGCAAACACAGTTAAAAGCGTTAAATACGGATGGAAAATGTCGGATGTGGAATGTAATAAAGTCGTTCTGGCTGCATACCGAGGACAAAGATCTCCACCCCGGAGCTCCTGAGCTGCCTGGCCTGACTCTCCACCGCATCCTCAGACGTGCCATCTGTGATGATCACCAGCACTTTGGGAAAACCCTTCCTGGCGCCGGACGCCTCGGTGAAAGCGTTTTTCAGGACGTAGTTGAGGGCATCGCCTGGAGCAACAACACAGACGAGTTTTACTACAGTTTTACTGGTCTGGATTAAACACACTAAATAGGTCTGTGAACAGTTTGATGTGAAAAAGATAAAAAGTGAAATATTCTCATGTCGGAGTAAAAATGAAAATAATAAATATTCTGATTGAGGAAAAGGACACTCGTTCGGTGGATCAAACCAGATTGGTCTGTTTTTATAGTTAAAGTAGCCTCTATATTCGATCCAACATTAATTTATCCTCTTAATCTACATCTATCACAATTTCTTATACAAATAATGTTATTATCAGTTAGTTCCCAAAAGGATCACATGATCTAATTCTTTCAAAAAAATACTAGTTTTTTTTACAAATCTGTGAGTGGACCAGCTTCACAGTTAAATAAATATGTTAACAGGATTGAAGCTATTTGACATTTTTCAGCCAAAATTTAAAGAAAAATATTTATATTTATATAATATTTATGTATATATTAGAAATAATTAAAAAACAAAAGCATTTAAAAAAAGTTAAATTTAAGTGAAAATTAAATTTTTTATTTCAAATGTTACATTTTAATTTAGCAGGATAATAAAATCAGCAATCAACAACCCAAATAAATTTGAAAATAAAGAAAAGTCACATTTGTGAAAAATCCAATTGAAGTTTGGAATTTTTAACAAAAATTTGAAATGTCTTAATAAAAAAACAGCAGCGCACCTGTCCTGGTGTTCCCGCCTTTGTACGGCAGCGTGCTGATGGCGCGCATCAGCGCCGGTCGTGTCAGGTGTTGCTTCAGGTTGAACTCGGTTCTGGCGTCGTCGCTGTACTGCATCACCCCCACGCGGGTTTTGTCTTCTCCAACGTGAAAGGCGCCGGCCGCCGCTGAGATGAAGTTGCGGATATATTTGAAGTTTGGCGTGCCTACGCTCCAGGAGCCGTCCACCAGGAACACCACGTCGGCGATGGCGCTGGCAGAGCATTCTGGGAAAACGGTTGTGGAGGAGGAAGGAGTGAGTGCTGACTAACTGACTCATCTAAACTTAATGAGACACTTCAGTAAATACAGAAAAAGTGGAGATGAATGGGAGAAGTGTGACGGAGGTTGGTCAGATTTAGTTTCTGGCTACGAAATGTGCTGCACACGCTCAGCGCTGATTTTTATTTTTCTGTTTGAGTTGATGTTCAACGATGCTTGCTGACTCGTTCGGATCAGTTGTAGGTAGAAGTGGACGGCTTTCTGGGAGTTTCCTCGAGACTTTCCTCTCATGAAAAGAAGGAAAAATCAGCACTAAGTTGTGAGAACGGGGCCAGGGCGGCAGCAGCGCTCTTGTAAATCAGTATCTGTAATGGTTTCCACTTCTCGAAGCACTTCAGGGCTGGGCTCCTCTCAGCGAGCATGCGCAGCTTCCTTCCTACGGGCATAATTGGCAGGCAGGGAACCAAACCGATGACCGAATACTTCAGAGATTTATGGAGGCCTAATTTTGATTATTACTACACAATGGGGTGTTGTGTGGTCGCTGCTGAGCTCAGGCTGATGGACGGCGC
The DNA here is from genome assembly GCF_900963305.1 of Echeneis naucrates. Classification (NCBI taxonomy): domain Eukaryota; kingdom Metazoa; phylum Chordata; class Actinopteri; order Carangiformes; family Echeneidae; genus Echeneis; species Echeneis naucrates. The sequence goes on from NC_042534.1 coordinate 906,906, forward strand.
CCAACAACGGAGGAGAAAACTCAGGAACAAAAGCAGGGAAAGAGCGTTTAAGATGGATGAAGAGGACTTACTGACTGAATCGGAGGAGTCCGGCCTCCTGGACGGTCTGCCGGTTGATTCAACTGGAAAACAATCAAACAATCATGTAATGAGGACGACGGCTCTGTGACCTGCTGCAGACTTCTGGAAACAAAACCCCTCTTTAGTTTCCATATCTGAGACTTATTCGGTTCCTCGAGAAGCAGAGAAACTGGTCTTTTCTAACATATTTCCGGGGAATCTCCGGAACTCAGCGTCAGCCGAGTACGAGCCGGAGCCAAACATCACTCACTCACTCACTCACTCACTGGAATTCACCCATTCATACACATGTAACGCCACTTTCCCAACCTGCACCTGTCTGTTCTGTCCTGACTCCACCTGCAGGACGTGTTGCCTCCTTCCATCAGTTTGGATTTTGGCCATTTCAGATTAAACAATATCTGCTTGTCACACCTCATCAGACGGCTGTTTTATACATTTTTTCCCAAGTTAATAATCTCCTGTATAAAAATCACGCTGCTGCGGTTTGGTTTCATTCGTTTTTTGGCTTTTGGGTTTGTTTCCTCGGCGGTGAAACCAAAGACTATGGACAACAATGTTCCTAACATACTGCTCATATTATTTTGTCCCCACGAAAATACATTTAAAAAAAATTCAGCAGCTGCTTTAAATATTGATTTACATCGCTGACAAAAACCAGCTCACCACTTCTAACTGTTCTGGAGCAGATGGAGTTTACTGAGTTAGATTTTTAGCACCAAAAAGCCTCAAAATCTCACTGAAATCAGGAATCATCTCCCACCTGATGTTCTGATTCTCTCCTGATGTGGAATTACTGAAAGCTGTCCAGTCTGAATTAAACACTCCAGATTGAGTCCATTTTCAGGGAATCTTGTGGTTAAACTGTTTCAAACATCTGAATGAAATTTAGATCCCAATTTAGATTACAATCTTTTGACGTAATCAGCTCATCTTAAATTACGATGTAGGAAACTGAGTAATAACTCTAAGTATGAACACTGTGGCGATTGATTTCTTAACTAAATCCATCATGTTGAGCTAAAATGACTAACGTTAAATGTTAGAATCAGGATGATCCTCAGCAGTGACCAGCTGCAGACGAACTCTGCTGGGATTTGGTTGGACGTCTGCTGTTAATTTGCACAAAGACGGTGACTCACGTGTAATCTGGCCGGAGATGGGCAGACTCTCCTCGGAGCCCACGTACGAGGATATCGTGACGACATAATCCACATTAGGACTCAGGTCCGAGATGGAGGTCTTGGTTGCAGATGCAGGCAGAGTGAATTCTTTTGTTGGTTCTTCTACAAGAATGCAGTCAGAGGGAAACCATTAGGAAATTATTGCATTACTTCACTTCTCCAAGAGTCAAAAGCAGAAAAAGAACCGATTCCTTCTATCGACCCGAGGACCGGTATGATTCAATTTAATGAAAACTTTCCGCATCGCTGTGAATCAAAACACATTATTCCAACTCTTTAGGACTTAAATATCATAATAATGCCTATAATTAAAATTCCTCAGCTTCAAAAGCTCTCGCCTTGGCTTTATTAGATTTGCAACGCCTGCTGAGTGAGTTTATTCAAGATTCAAGATGTTTATTGTCATGTGGACAGTAAAACTCAGCAGTTAAACCCCATAATGAAACTATTACTGTCTGTCCTGGAATACCAGATAAGGATTAGGGAGGTGCTATTAACAAACAATACAACAGTACAGAATAAATAATGTCGGTGGGAGGGGAGCGAGACAAAGATGTCCGCCACGGTGGGCGCCATTTTAACCATCACCATGAATCTTACTGTCACGAATAATTCATATAAATATATAAATCATTTAGCTGCTTACTTTGATTAAGAGCAGTTAACACAATTCTCAACTAACATTAGCTTAGTTGACTAACAGTAAATAAGAAAACTCGCATTAGTTGTGTTAGAGAGCTGCTTTATTTAAGACTACTTGCCTGTTGTTCCGAATTAAAATTACATGCATGCTAATGTCAGTTCTGTCCCAGCTAAGTAAAGCTAACTGAGCTAACCATTAGCCTCAGCAGGTAATGATAGTTAATATGCAGGTTATTCAACACCTGACCTGATTATTATTATTTTGTCAGTTCACTTCAGCCCAGTTCGGATGATTACGTGTGCACGACTGCAGCAGTTAGCTAATGCTAATTCTGTAACTAACAGTAACTAAGTTTTGTCAGGGAAAGTTAACTTTCACATCTGGAAGCTGTTAAATGTAAACCTCCGAGCTACTGCCAGTTAGCAGCTGGCTGAGCTGTGGAAGGCTCCCTGGATGTGAATATGAGACGAACAGATGGAAACTCGGTGAAGTCGAAAACACATTATTGTCTAAAATATCAAACTTTGGCTCTTTTCTCCGCGTCTGTTTGAAGTTTTATTCCAAAGCACCGACGCTCTTTTCCTCCCTCAGCCTAACAATCGCTGATCCAGACAGGATGTTTTCGTTCTCTTTCTGCCTGTTTTCTCATTAGAGCTGCCAGAGGTGGACGTGTGGCGGCACAATCCCTTGGATAATGGCGGGGAGTGTCTGGTCTTGACAGGCAGACGCTTTCTGACACCTGTAATGGCGCCCTGCAGGACGGGACCTGCCGCCTCCCTGAGCACCCACCTGTGTCTGAGGTCACTTGTATCCTGTAGCCCTGTATCCTCGACCGCGGCCTGCTCCACAGCATCTGAACCGCGTTCTCATTTAAAATCTTAAACCTCAAATCTGACGGAGGGTTGACTGTGAAGAGAAAGCATGGACACGATTAATCCTGCAGCTTCAGAGCGCCGCTGTATTGAAATGTTCAGGCCAACAGTCAACACTTTCAGGGTGAAGTCAGTCAAACAACACAAGACGATCCGAGTTACAGATGTGAGCGAAGCCATTTTATGGGGAAGAAAATGACTTTTGTTTGAGCTTGTATGGCCGGAGGCCACAGTCAACAACTCAAGCAATAACACAGTGAGACAACAAGTACAGCAGCACAACACAACCTACCTGCAGTTTAGAACATTCAGGAAAAGACAAACAAGGTGGGAAGATAAAAACTGGCATGTTGGCTGTGACCGGCTCTGTGGAAGCTCAGGTGGGCCAATTTCAAATTTACAAGCAACAAGTACCTGATTGGATTCAAATTGGGATTTGAGTTGTAATCCCCTGTGAATCTCACTTGGTTTGAAGCATTTTCTGAACTCCAATTCAGGCCTCCAGTGTTTTTAAAAACCTGACTTCGATCAAATCCATCTGGTCAATTTTGGATCTAAAAAAATGTAAGTCACGCCAAAAAAAAAAAAAAAAAAAAACAGCTAAATTTGGATCTGTGAGTTTTAGACGCCAAACTTCAAGGTGGAATTTTCCAAATTGAACAATTGTGCAATTGAAAGTGAAAGAAATGAAATAAAATGCACTAAGCCTTAACTGAATAGATGTAGATATGTTTGGCTCTGGTCACTTAATAATAAAATAAAAATATAAAGGTTCCCACCCTGTTGAAAAACCACAACATGGACTGGCTGCCATCCAGTGGACTGTCCATGACCTCAATCCAACTCATGTTGTTGAATTGACAAACAACAAAAACACACAAATCTGGTGAAACTGTCCAGTATTGATTATACAATGGATAGAGAGCCGATTGATCGCTGCCATTGCAAACCTCATAAAAGATACACGATGTCGGTTAAGACACGTGTCGTCTTTTTCCTGCTTAAATTCTCCCAAAATTTACACCAGAGGTTTTCAAATTATTTCAGCTCCAGATCCAATTCAGACGAATATTTTTTTTAACTCATCTCATTTCTATTTTTTTTTTTCCCTAAAATTTATCATCTCAGAATCTGGGCCATAATTTAAGAACCGCTGGTTTGTTTGACGTTGACCAACAAACAAAGTAAAAGTACAAACAGATTAAAAGTCTCAAGTCCCGAATCACTGACATGGAGGATCATGCACGTGTACATGAAAAGTTGTTTTTAACAACTTGGAGCAACGGACAAAAAGTTTCCATGTACACAAAGGACCAGAGATTATTCCAAATGAGAATATTTTAAAATGATATTCTTCAGGTTGGGGTGGAAAACTAAAGAGAATACAGCGAAGCCTTCCTGAAAATCTAGCTTGCTATATTTATATATATAAATAAGATTCTTTATAACGCTGCCTAAAAGGCTAGACTTGCTAGAAGATAAATCAGAAATCAGTTCTGCAATAAAACATATAATACATAAAGTCTTTACTGCAAATAAAGGGTGAGACTATTAACCTCTAACTGACACATACATCAAGAGACATTAACAGGATTGATTGATTTATGGCTGCATGGACATTAAAATCATTTAACCAAATAACCCTCATTTCTGAAACATTCTCGTGCCTAAACTGAAGTCTGCCAGGTGGAAACTGTGCGTCTCGTTTCTAATGTTTTCATGCTGGAGGAACATTATCGTCACGTCAGCTAAAGGTAATCTGAGTTGCGGCGTTCAGAGCTGCACGGATTCTCTGATTACTGAAAGAAACACAAAAACACACCGAGGCTAGCTAGAGTTTAAAGATGATAGATGGGTAAGCCTTTTTCTTTTTTCTAGACCTCCAACCAGTTGATCTGTTAGTGTGGGAGTGAAGAATATCATTGTAAAATATTGTGAAGCCAAGACTCGGGGTCAAGGCTTGACCAGGAGGGAGTTACAGGACGTCAAAAACTGAGGAACCACCAACCTGGTGAATCAATTCAAGGGGCGACGGGCCGCTGCTTCTGTTTCCAAACGGGTCTATTATTGCCAGATCTACCCAAAAACCCCGGATCTCCATCCAGACAACACACACACTCACATCCCGTCTCCGTGAAGTTTCCTCCTCTGCTCCAAACTGCCTTTGATTTGAAATTTTAAAATCAAGGTGACAGTTTGGAGTAGAGGTTTGTGTTTTAGTTTTTTTTTTTTCACATCGAGCAGGAGAGCAAATATATGACACCGTTATGATGCCGTGGCCCCTGGGGAGGCAAAGGAGGCCCCTGGCAGGACATTAAAGGGAAGAAGGGGGGAGGGGTGACGAGGACGATTCTCCTTAGATGATCCAAAGACTTTTACTGCACTTCTCCTTCCCCCTTACTCTGACAGAAAATCCAGAGGAGCAGATTGTCCGAACCCCTGAAACCTTCTGGAAAATAATGTGAAACTCATATTTTGTCTTTCCGTTCCATCAGGAGAAAAGACGTAGGGAGGAAACTTGGCCCCATGCCGTCTGTTTTTTTTTTTTTTTTTAAATGTAGGCTACAGGAGCAGACAGGAGAGTTTGAGCAACGGCCCCTCCTGCTGTAAGACCATTCAAACTACATGTCTGGGGATGAAGAGATGCCCTACTTCACCCCCAGAGGGGCATTTCTTTCTGCTTCAGCCTCCAATGGGATGCAGCAGAGCCCAAAAGCATCCTTTTATGAGATTTATGTTCTGAAGGCTGGTTTTAAGAGGGGCTTTAAATTCTTAAGTCATTAGCATTAAAGAAGCAGCAGACAGCTGGAAGAGAAGCGACATTTCCTAACAGTCTAATTCTGTTTTTCTTCATTGCGGTCACTTACTAACAAGAGGCCAAATTTCATTGGATTTTTTTTTTTTTTTTGTCTCGGCTGCATCTCCACTGTGAGCAAACTGTGTTTGTGTCGTAAACCACTTAAAAGGACGCTACTGGTCTGGATAAAAAGGCTCCTATCCTCAAATTCAAACCAGATATTAGCAGCCTAGACAGCAAATCTCCTGAATTCCTGATGGAAACTGGAATTATTGGAGTGAAGGAAGAAAAATAAATAAATAAATTAATAAAAATCTGAAAAGACAAATCAGTTCAAACAAATCAATTCACCAACACACATTTTCTTTGGCTAAGTGATTCTTTTTATTCAGGCTAATTATGCAGCTACACATTTCAGACAGAGAGGTGAGAGAGGGTGAAGTCAGATGAGCTGGATGAAAGTGAGGAGGAGGAGGAGGAGGAGGAGGAAGAGGAGGCTTTACCTTGACTCTGGGCCTGAGAGGACAGCAGCAGTGCCAGGAGGGTCGCAGCCGCCGCCAGAGACAGCCTGCACTTCATCTTCAGCTCCTCCGGCTCAGCAGCACATGAATGGAGCTGCGGAGGAACGGAGGAGGCGGTTAGACCTTCAGCAGAAGTCCCGCTGACTTCACACAACCTGACTGTCTACTTCTAAATCCATCCCGGAGCTAACCGGGCAGGCCAGCCAACACACACAAAGGCTTCAAAGCCAACAGTTTACCGACCAACAAAGGCGCGCAATGAATGAAGCACCAGATTCACTTCTGGCTCGGATCCTTCACCTACTGTTTGGGCCACTCTAGCAGAGATAAAAGTCTTTCCACAGTTCAGAATAACCGAGCATCAACTCCTGGCGCTGTGCGTAATTACGCACCGCAGTGCAACAAATAATCCCCGCGCTGCAGGAAATATTCCAAATAAAATGGTTGTATCAGAGAATTAAGCCTCCTAAATAATGTAATTCATTATCTTCACATCACCTGGAGCTCAAATATTTCACCTGGGGAAAAAAAATCAAAAATCAAAAAGCATGCATCACTGACCTAGAGAAGAGACTGGAGGAATTCTGTGTTTTGTTTTTGGTTTATAAAGAAAAAGACCAACCCCCCCACTCCATTAAAAAAAAGAAAAGAAAAAAAAAAAGAAAAAGGTTAAGTCTCGGTTGCAGAGCCCAGCCTGAGGAGAAGCAGAGTGAGGTGGTCCGGGTGTTGAAGGCAGTCTGAGCTCTCAGCGGCGAGCCTCCTTCCAAGTGGGAAGAGTCTCCACACAATCTGCTACTTAACAGGGGGGCTGCTCCCAGCTCCGCCGGCCCCGCAGCTCTTACGACATCCAGCCGGGCCAAAAAGTGATGTGTAACCTCCACACACACTCAGACACACACACACACACACACACGGAAACTTTTACATAGTTTTCTGCATTCCTTTCCGGTGATGGAGAGCTTCTGTGCGTCTCAGCCGCAGAAAGGAGAGCAGCTCAGATCTTTTCGGGAAGAGAGAGATGGGGGGGGGGGCTCTCAGACAGGGCTTTCATCCCCCCCTCCTTTTTTTTTTTCTTCATTTCATGAATCAACGGGAAAATATTACAAAGTCCAGGAAAGTGGACCAGAGGGCCGGACAGAACTTTCCGGGGTCCTCCATCAGAACACTGACCTGGACGGACAGCGTCACTTCCTGCTCAAACACGTCTCAGTTTATGGTGTAAAAACTAATTTGGCTCCACAATCAGTCTGATATTTATTTGTCAGCTTCAAAATGTTTGTAAAATTCCTTCAAATATTACAAGACTGAACTTGAACCCCCCCCCCACCACACACACCCCTTCTGGCCAGCTTCCCAAAAGTTTGTGAATGGTTGTCTTAAGGTAGCTTAAGGTTGTCAAAGTGCAAATGATATGATTTCAAAAATACAAGTTTAGAATTAACGGCCCTAAACTGGGTGAAAATGAACAACTGGGGTCATTTCCTTCATCCTGATGGGAGGTTTTGTGGAAAAGAACCAAAAAGCTGCTTCAATACATCAGCTACAGGTCATTTGTTGTGCGTGATGTGTCGAACGGGGCCAACACATTTGTGCAGCAGAGTTACATCTTACACAGCAGATTCCTCAGCAAGTCCATGAAATGAGAAGTGACAGCTGAGGAGAACCCGCCCAAAGTTCAGGAGGAGACAGAGAGCCTTCTGCCAAAAGATAAGTTCATTATCTTGAAATTATTAGAAAGGGTTTTTTCTGCACAGCAGCAGCAGCTGGAAGTAACAGGGTATTAATATTGTACAAGTTTGGACACGTTTCAAACTGAGTGTGCTTTTAAAAGGAGTTCATGCCTCCTTTTTTGGAGATGTCACAAATTCCCAGCTGATTTCTTTGTAAATGTCGCCCTCTAGTGGCAAAAAACCATGAAGATCCACAACAGAAACATCTGCTGACACTCCAAAAGTGTTGGCAGATGTCAAATCGAGGGATAATTTCAGCCACAGTCTTTTAACACAAGAATATTGATAGTCACATTTTCTGTCACCACCTCTGAAAGAATACAGATGTTAATGAGCAGGTTCCACAGTTCAACTAAAATAAAGCCCATTTCATTCATAAGGATTCATGTTTAAGTCGGCTTTTTGCCACCTAAAGGTTGAGCTCTGTGAGTTTAAGTCAGCTGTGTAAACGTTGCTGCTTAATGTAAGTTTTTGTGTTATCTTCATATTGTGTCCAGTTTTCATCAGCACCATTTCTGAGGAAAAAAAATGTTCCAGTGAAAATTTGTCTGGGTTTAATTTTTGAATAATTCAACCAAAGCTTCAGTTTGTTTTCTGTAAAAACATCATAACAGTGACTGAGTGTATTAAAGACACACACAGGTTTGAGTCATGAGATAGTTTATTTGATCCTCAGGTCATCACAGAGAGAAGAGTACAAGAAATAAATATTGATCCCATGAACATGAAACAACATCCCACCACAGCAGAAAACACGGCCCCACGCCGAAGGGACAACAGCGGCTAGCCGTTTTTTGTTTTTTAACGCAGGTAAACGGCTGAAGCAGTGGAGTTAATCTTTCTTCTGAGGGAACGACGCCTTCCACAGTTCATACAGGACGTATCCAGTTCCTGAAAGAGCACGAGGCCGATTACTGACACGTGATACTCAGCGGTCGCCACTATCTTCGAAATTTAACACCGACCAATCTGACACTTCCTGAAATAACATCATCGGAAAGAAAAACAAAAAACTGTTGCTACTAGAAGCAGGAAGCTTTTCTCCAACAATTAATTTTTGGTTCTACCGTCATCACAGAAGGGAATATCTCACCTTTCTGTCAGACACCATACTAAAAGCTCTGGTTAAATGTCTCGGGTGTGTTTCTTTGTTAGGAATCAAAATAACTGATTCATGAATCCATAAAAATGATCATTAACTGAAGTCACTCCTCTTGAACGGCACAGAAATGACTGAATGATTTTCTGCCCCGATGGGTTTGTTCAAAAAGGAGAAACAGAAAAAAGAGATGTAACTTGTGTTTTGAGCCAAAACTGCATTTGACAAACTGATTCACGCATTTAAATATCCGTAAATTATGATTTCTACTTTGTTCGAATCATCCTTCACATTTAACAGGTTAGGAAAGAGATTTTAATTATAATCTGTAGCTACAGATCATTTTTACAAAATCTTCTTTAATACTTGGTACACAGGATGTCTCCTGCTGTGTCCAGTCTAAAACATTTATAAACTGGATAATGTTTCACAGCAAACACTGCTGCTCTGTAACACAAAATTGTGTTTGACTTTATTGAATTGAAGCAAAGCAAAGAGAGCATGAAGGACAACACAAACCAGCAGCATGAGGGGGGATTAGTTTTGCAAGGCGGGGCTCATGACTGAATAAATCACATGCACATTTGGTTATTTTTTCCTCCTGAGGTCCAAACTGGCTGAGTGAAGATCGATAACAGACACACTGCGTTTGGAAATGACGCGAAAGAGAAGCTGCGATCTAAAGGGGGATCTATTCACGTTGCAGCCAGTTCCTGATTAGCTCGTTAAGGGCAGTGCTGCACTTAGCACATTAGTTCTTCATTAGACATGTCAGGTTCTTGCCTTTATCACTGTCAACAGAAGACGTTGAGGCTACAATGTTTCTGAACTGCTCCTGCGTCTTCCAACACAGCTCACAGCAGTGATGAAGTAAAAATAAAACCATTATCAGGTGATCAGCACTGAAACGTTCACGTTCCAGTAGAAAAACTCTCTGAACCTCTAAATCAGTTCTTTGGGTTCTTTGAGTTCTATTAAAAATATTACTACAGAGAAGAGACTGGTTCTCACCAAACACGGTCAGTCCCATCGTTGCTCTGTACAGCAGAGCATCAGTGGCTCCTCCTTTTAAATGAACTGGTAGCCCATTATCCTCCTGGAGGACAGAAAAAAAAAGATCAGTTAGTGTGATACAACAAGAAAACACACAAACTGACTCCAGCTTCTAATTTTATCCAGTCTTTTCTCAGTGCGTTTTGCTCCTTGGCTTCGGTTAAAGTCTCAGTTTATTTTCTTATTAGTCACTTTGGTTTTGGAGACAACAGATATTTATGGGCTTATATCAAGCAGCATTTCTTTTGTGTGCTCATTTCAGGGCAGCCCCGCAGTAAATATCTAACTGTTCTGTGGCTGCAGATTATCAGCTCTCAGATTTGATCTCCAAAATCGTGGGATGAAATTGATTTGGTCGATCCCACACAGAAGCAGATAGGCTACCTCCGGTGAAGCTTCATAAACACCAAGCAGCCACTGATCCGTCTGTGTTTTTCTTATTTTGATGTCATAATGAGCAAACCGAAGACGATGGGGGGGGTTTCTGTGGAATTAACCCACATCAAGGTCAACTCACTGAAATGCAGACATGGTTGTTTTTGCCCACAGCCTTCAAAAGCCAACCACAATCACAAACATGTGGACAAACTTAGTTCTGCATCGAGTGCAGTTTTGTCTGCGATTTGCTTTGATAGATACAGAGTTCTGTGAATAACACAAGTTGGCTAAACAAGCAGCTATAACCAATTAAAGCGCAGCATCCTTCATCAGCTGTAGGAACACCGACTGGGACTTGTGGAGCTGGGGGCCATCTTCAGGTCACTGCTGATCCAGGACTCGTCCGGGGACGTGGGGTTGCCCTGGTGGTGTCTATGTGGAGATTTATGCCACGGAGTTCATGTCAGGTGACGTCTGCATGGAACTCAGATTTCATTAGAGTCTGAGGCCAGATTCTCAGAGTTGCCTGTGACAACTTACTCACAGTTCTGTTTGCCACAAGCTCTGTGGAAGATCCACTTCACATGTTAGAATACCAAGTTCAGAGCATCCAACGCAGCGTCACAGCAACTGACAGTGTCCCAGCTAAAGGCAGAGCAGCTCCTCCATGGTGATGTGCAGGATTACAACTGGAAGAACAAGTTTGTTCTTCCTGTCTGTTCTTCTTCCTCCTGGACTCATTCAGAATCTGGCTTTTCCTGGTTTTAACTGAGCAACCTCACATTGACGAGGTCTTGCAGCAAAAAACATACAAGAAGCAGCCAAGAAAGGAAAATCCTTTCAGCCTCCAGATATTCATATTAGGGTGAAGAGTTGATTTCACTGTTTTCATTACTGCTAATGAAACATAAAATCAGAGCAAGTGGCAAAATTTCACCTCAGGAGTTCTTCTTCAGAACTGATTCAGCACATCACTCCATGACTGGGCAGTAATTCAGCAGTTTATTCTACAGACCTACAAAACGTCTGGCTGCAATCACTTTGATCAATTATTCTTCAGAAGTGATGAGGTTCAGAAGGGTAGAGGATGTCTTCCTGGTGTGACACTGTTGTGTGCTGGTTGATCGGCTGCACACTTAGAGGCCAGAAGTCTTCCCTGGAGGACACCACCAGTTTATGGTGCCTTAACAAGGCCAGTGACATCATTAAAGACAGCAGACATCCAGGACATAAAGAGTCCTCTGGGAGCTCCAAACCAATCATTTCATCTTATCACCGAGTTAATCAGTGTGTGCAATAAGCCTCATTTGTTTGGCTTTTGTGTGGGGTTGTGTGTTTTGTCTATTTTAAGACACTTCATGTCGTCTGTAAAAACATTCAGCTTACCTGAAACAGTTTCTGTTTCTCTGGGACTCTGTTCCTCTCCCGACGGGCAGAGCTGGTGATGGTCCGCCGGGCCACCTGCTGTAGCGCCTGGAAACAAAGAGTAACAGCACGATTACCACCTCGGAGGACACGGGGGGACACCGGCCACTCTCCGGGCGTCTTCACGTCCACGCAGTTTGGAGGAAATGTAAAAAATGACCGACCGACAGCGACGAAGCTCCTGCAGCCGGAGCGGTTAGCGTTAGCTTAGCCGCCGCTAAGCTCCTAACGGTTTGACTTTGACCTTTACACAACAGTTAGAATAAAAATGTCGCCGCCGGCTTCGTTCCCGCCAGCAGTACAGAAAACACAAAACCAAGCCCCGTGACCACACACAAAAGATTCAAAGAAGAAATAAAGGTTGAAATAAGGAGAAAGCCAACTTACAAATACGTGTCTATACATCTCCAGTCTCTCACACAAGGACACCGGAAACTCCACTTCCGCTTCAGCTTCTACTTCGACGCCCAAATTAGCGCCATTACGCTTTGTCGCCCCCTGGAGGACTGCGGGTTTATTTAAAGGGCCAGTTCACAGTTTTTGTTAATTCTGACATCTGACAATTGTCTAGTTCTTCTACTTCCAAATTACTTTTTTTATATGCTATTATAAAGATAATGTGCATACAATTTATAAACATGCGGTTTATATAAATCTATCCATTAGACTTTTCTAAACATTGCACCAAAAATGTAGAATTACATTTTATAGAAATTTAAGACGATTGTGAATTTTGTTTTTATAGTTAAATAATTTGAGAAAATAATTTAAAATAACCACAAACCTGTTTTCTCTTAAATGAAAAATTTATTCATTTAAAGCAACAATGCAACACATGTTAAAAAAAAAAACAAAAACTACACAAATGTTAAATGCAGCACTTACATGCAGTGTCAGTTTTACTGTTTAACTGTAGAATCTCTGTTCAGATTTAGCTCTAAATGTCAGAATATGGGTGTGAAACAGTTATTGTGCATTCCACTCTTTAGTGCAAATGTTGACCTACAAACAAAAGCTTAATCACATTATATTGTGTAACTCTATCATGCTCTAAGAATCTTTTATTACTCCACATAAACAACAATGAATGTAGCTACGACATCGCATTTATGTTAATGTGCATTTTTCTGCAGTAGATCTACACACCTGCAACTTAAAGCTCCTGAAGTCAAGGCAGCAAACTTTAAACCCACTTCAGGCTCAGAACCCCTGAGGTCTGTGTGCAAATACCGGCTTTACAATGCAAACATTTCTCAACACAAAAATAAATGTCAGAAAATAAAAATAAAAAACAACTTATTTGTACGGCTCATATACTCCAAACGATTTGTGCTTCCACTGACCTGAAACTTGTTCAGCACGTTTCTAAAGTGCTACAACTCAATGAAAGCGTGTTTTTAGTCAAAAAGCACGACAACGTCACAGACAAAACAAGGCCTAAAGACGAGCCGCTCAAGCAGCTTGGTGATCACATCAACATCGCTGTTATCTAGCATGCAACTCGGGGCTCAGGGCTCGGGGTGAGTCTCTTCAGCTCAACTGCACCGTCAGCTCATCATAGAACCGAATCAAGATTTTGGGGCCCTAATCAGATTTGATTGACAGCAAGGAGCTAATGTGAGCACCAACTTTAAAGCCAGGGATATGACAACATTTAAGATTTAATCTTAACAATAAAAAATGTAATAATTTAATGATTGGCTACCTTCGATCGAGGGTTGTTTTTCAGCCACGGTGGTAATGCAATAATCAGATGCAAGATGCACCTTTGAATAATCAGCCCTCCGGTGTCAGAGCAAAACATTTGGTGATGTTGGCTGTGGCAGAGGATAAAATTTGGCTTTTTCTCACTTTGCTGAAAAAAAAAAAAAAAAAAATCAGGCAGAGATTTAAAACCCCAAAAGCCATGATTGACTGCTAGAGACCTTCGTATAGATGTTAAATTTGAGTGCGTCCACCCTTCAGGTCACTTTTATCAGGACAGATGTGACACAGCATCACTACTGTCTGCAGCTGAGGTGACACTGGAGAGCAGCCGCCACTTCAGTTGGAAATGTCGGCACTGTTGTTGCGGTTGCCGTATTTGTGGTGGATGATCAACAGTACGACGCCCAGGAAGAAGCAGACAGAGCCCACGGTGATGTAGGCGATGCCCAGGAACGGGTTCTTGCCTCCCATCCAGGAGATGGTGCTCAGGATCATTCGCTTCCGGCCCTCAAAGCTGCGAACGGGATAATCTGGGTTCAAAGAGTTAAAGGAAATAAAGAGCGGAACTGTCTTCACAGATCAAACCAACCTGAAGAGGAAACTTTCACCTCTGCACACAAAGGATACTGTAGACCACCTCCAGAGTGTAGTTTCCTCGGGGCAGAGTTGGGACCATGTTGTTTTTCTTGTGGATGATCCGGTAGAGTTTGCGGAAGGTCGGCAGAGCAGCGGTCCTCATCCACACGATGAAGTCTTCGTTGATGAAGCCGTTGTTCTGAGGGTCAGAGTCCAGCTCGTAGACCGGCTTGCGCCAGTTCACCGGCTTCATGGTTCCTGAGTTAGAATAAAACATCAGCAGTGAGTCTCTGCAATGAAAGCTTGGTTATTTTTTATTCTTAGATGCTGAATTTGAAAGCTGCACTGGCTTCAACCCCTAAAAAAAGGCTTCACATGTTTCCTCCACTTTTCTCTTTGTCTCTTCAACATATTTTCTCAGTTTTTGTCCCCACGCAAACTGACATATGGTCACCGTGTGTTTACAAACCTTCTTCCTGATATGATAACTTGGCCAACAATCCAGACATCATATTTTTGTGGGTCCATCAGTTTTTGTTATTGTCAACAAATTGGACAAAAGACCACAACCAAGGGTGAGTTTGTTTGTCTCTTTCCTGTATTCTTCTCTCAGGCCATTGAAAATACCACACAAACTTTTTTTTTAAAGCAGAATAATTTCCTGAAACACTTCTTCATTGTTTTCTGAGAAGCTGTTGACAGTTATTTTGGCATCACACCACGAGGTTTGTTGACAGTGAGTAAAATGACTATTATTCAAGCTCAGTGGGAAGTCAGTAAAGCCAAAGAAAGTCAACCCCAAGCTGCTAATCAAACCTTGGAAAACTGCTGTAAGGTTTGCGTTTTCTCCCGGGTTCCTGAACTTCACGTGTTTGTCCGTCCACCAGGCAATTCCCGTGGCGGTCAGAGGAATAGGAACCTTGGTGCCATTGGGGTCATTGTAAAACAGCTCCAACGTATCTGCAAGAGATTTAAAGATCAGAAATGATCTTCTAAATGAAATACAGGATGTTCAAGTCAGAGGATGAAACTCACCATTGAACATGCTGTTAGCGATGGCCCCACAAGGAGCGATTGGCTTGTTGTCATGCTCAGCATATGGCTCACACTCCTTACTGGGTGTCTGTGAATCATTAGCACATTGAAGGTAAACAGCACCACATGGTGGCTGCTTTTAAACTCACAAGGAACAAAATCACCACAAAGACATGACCAAAAGTCAAGTTTTATTATTAGCTGTCAGAAACTCCACGTAGCTGGTAACGGCACTCTCCTGCCCCAACAAACAGACCACATTAAGGTAGAAGAGTGAAAGGTTTCATTTACATTTACTCTTATTAAAAATAATAATTAAAAATGGGTGTATTTGAGAGTTGAATTTTTGTGTCCTCGTGCTAGAGTTTGCTGCTGCAGCTTTAAAGCATTATCAACACATTTAGTTTAACTGATTCATACCTTCAGGGATTGAAGGTCCCCGTTCAGCTGGCTGTCGTCTCTCGACTTGACATAGCGACGGTGGTTTTGGTAGAAGTTGGAGAGGCCGTAATACATGAAGACATTATTCTGTTGATCGAGAGCACAGAGGTCCAATCAATCAGACTGGCTGTGTGAGGACGAGTATAAGAGGATCTGCACGCCTAAAAGCATATTTCTCACTTCATATGGCTGGTCCAGGTAGAAGGGAATCGAGCACGTGCACGGCCTTGTGCTGTTCCAGCTGAAGTTCTGGGAGCAGTTGAAGCAGGGACTGGACATATTAACTCCGGTGTAATCGATCTGCAAACCAACAACAAACACAACACAATCAGCTCAAAGATGAGAAATCTAGACAAGTCGTCATGTTGTTATCACCATATTTTGTGTGCATTATGCCAAAGTTCATTTCTAAATCCTCAGTTTTAGTGTTTACAGTGTAACCAGTGACTAAATGCACAGACATCATGAGGTGGTGAAGTCTGTTAGTCTATTTTAGATGGACTTCAACGGACAGTTGAAATGAACCAGGTTCACACAGGATAATGTGATGTTTCATTCTCATTTTATTGATAATATTTTAACAGCATTTACGCCGAATTCTCCGGAAGATTGAGACTTTTCGGAAATGTCTCATGTAGAACAGAAAATTTGGACAACCGCCTCAATAAACAGCCCAAATCTGAAAATTTTACAAAATCTCAACGGAGTATTGTGCGCGAGCGGCGAGCGCCAACTTCCGGGTTGGACATTGGGGCTTTCTTGTTCATTTAGTGTGTAAAAATGGAGGAAAAACAACAACATGTTTGTTTGTTTTTCTGTTGTTGGTGGTGTTGTCGTTGTTGTCTCTCACCTCGAACTCCTTGATGTTGTTGGAGGTCACGTACAGGCCGATGCCGATGGGGATGAAGATGAGCCCGATGATGAAGAAGGCGGGCAGGACGGTGCCGGCCGTCAGGATGGGCTGCCAGGCCGGGAGCCTCTGCTGCTTGAACGCGGTGTTTTCGGGCTTCTTGCCCCGCAGAGCTCCGCCGCCGGGCCCGGACACGGTGATGTGTCCGTCCTCCTCCTTGGTGCTGTAGCCGGACGCCATCATGGCGGCTGCTCGCTGTTCGGTGCTAACGTTAGCCGGCTAGTTAGCCGTTAGCTCCTCACGGCTACCGACTTCTTAAAAAAAAAAAACCATCAACAAACAAACCAAATTTAACCCCACTCAGGCGGGCTGACGTGTGATTTTAGGCGAGTTACGTCATCTGTTTACGTTGTTTACGTAATGTTGTTTGTGTTTGTTTAATTATTGACCATTTCGTCCGTTACGTCAAACAACAAAACGGGCTAGCTGAGTTCCTCCGAGAAGTTTACAAACAAGTGAACGCAACGCGTGTATCGAAACTGATAGGGCTGCTGCCTTCAAGTGCCGCCGCAATGTCGGAAATTCTTAACACTCGATGCTGTAAAAATGCGACGTTTAAAAGGTTCAAATGTTCAGAGATCTGAGATCCGCCTGCAGAGTGTTAAAAGAAGAGACACAAACCGGCTACAGTGACACACCAAACCACTTAGAGACTCAAAAACATCCTGGAGAGATATGCAAAATGTTCACAAACAGGCACAATGTGAACACAAATACTCAAAACAACCAAAATACACACAAAACGACCTCAAAGGGACCACAAAGACAAAAAATAATAATAACTCACAAAAACAAGAAAAACAATCACAACTGCACACTAGAGCAGCCCAAATATCCTCTGCAGACAATCATCACGATGAGACACAAAGTAAACACAAAGACACGCAAACAACCACAAACATCAAAACAACTGACTGATATGTGAATTGTCCTCTAAGACATGTGAAACAACTACAAAGACAAAAACATCCACAAAGACGAGCAAAACAACCACAATTAATTCCAAAAAGACACAAATGACCATATCAAGGAACAAAATGACCACAAAGGAATGCACAACATCCACAAACAGACACTAAACAGCCACAGAGAGACAGGGACCCATCACACGGACACACAAATACTTCAAAAAATGAACATAAATATGAAACATTCACACAAATACTCAATGACCACAAACACACAAAACTGGTAAGTTTACTGTTTATAGATTTATTGGACAAATCAACTGTCAAACAGCTCATTCTGTATATTTATTCAGTACCTGCTTCCATCACCAAGAAGAGGTTCCTTAAAACTGTTATTTCAGAAAGTAATCACACAGTGTGTGTGTAAAATAAATAACAAAAACAGCTCTTTACTGTAAAAGGCCTAATGAAAAGAAAACTAATGTGGAAAAACTTAAAATGTGTACTTTATGTGTGTATGACAAAGCTGAAACACAAATAGATAATTTCCTTTCTGTATTAAATATACCATCGGATACAGTCACACTCACATCTCATCTTGTAGCTTTAAAACAGATTTAAAGCAAATTTAAAAATAACACAACCTCAAAGGCAATTTTGAATATTTCACGCAAAGAAAATATGCTGAAAAATGTCAAAAAACAAAGCAGCAGGGTGAAAGAAAACTGTTGTGAGGAATCTTTTACTGTGATGTGCCACAGATGACATTTGGAATACAGACATAGTTCTGTGCCAAATCTGGTGTTATTTTTAATGAAGGCTGAGAAGGCTGGAGCTGCAGAGGAAAGTTTCCCATCAGGCACTTTCAGATCTCAGTCCAGCGTCGGCTGCTCGCAGAGTCCATCACCGAACCTGGAGTTAAAAATCACAGCAGACATGTTTCCTCATCATATTTATTTATTTTAACACCTGTAATGAGTTTGTATTAGATGTAGTTGTTTGATTCATTCAGGAAATGACGAATCGTTTTTAATGAACAGATTAAGGATTTTAACACAGGAAACTGTCTGACTGTTATCTGTTCTGTAGTTAATAACCACTTCTCTAACATTGTGTAGGTCTGAACTCTGGAGGTCTGGACTCCTGTAGACCAGCTGAGCTGATGGAGCTGGACCAGGATGTGAGCAGCAGATCCTTTAAGTCCTGGAAGTTGTGAGGTGGGGACTTTGGCTTTGGCTGTTGTTCCTCAGACCATTCCTGAACTGGAAATACTGTTTCCACGAGGACCTGGACTTGGTCTGAACCAGGCCGAGGCCAAAGTAACTTCCATGTGTATGAACCCCAGGAGAACATCATCCAAAGCATCTCCTTCCCAAACCTTCCTCGGTATGTTGTGACCCCGTGGACTTGACCTCATCAACTTCAGGGCTGAATCTCAGTTGTCATGGAAACCAATCAGCGGTCATAAAGCCAAGGTAGATCGATGTCTATCATAATTCTGTCACACGTCCTGCTTTAAGATGGAGAATCTATTCAGGACGTGACTGAGGCAGAGGAGGAGCCAGAATGTTCCAGGAGGAAACACAAAGTGAGACACAAACACTCAGCTCTCCATCTCTGCGTTGTCTCTCACTCAAGCAAACTAAAGCAGCCAATTGTTTGTTCTGGGCCTGCTGCTCCTCTCAGCCTGCAGGTGAACATACTTCATTTATGTGTGTGCGATATTTGGAATATCATAGCAGGCGTGTGAGGCTGCTGCAGCTTCAGCGTCATGATTAATCAGTTCTGGAAACATCCGTTTTCTCAATAATTTCCTCTTGACACCAGTGGTGTTGTTGTTGTTGTTGTCCACGAGGGGGCGCTACACACTCATTGTGTTTCCTGTCTGCTGCAGTGAGATGCATCAGCACCAAAGAAACATGAAAAGATATTTGCAGGAAAACTTGATATGATGATGCAGCCGTGAACGGGCAGGAATGTGCTCTTTGTAGCGGCCTGGACCTGGACACTTCCTCTCTCATATGAAACGATGCAGCAGAAAGAGACAGGAGCTCATCTTTGGAGATGTTTGTTTGTTTGCTTTACACTTTTACAGTTTACATTTTTTGGAAGGTAGTCATGCTGAAGGACCATCACCTTCCTTCGGCTTTATGGATGTTTGATAAAAATATTTTGTTTTGTCCTGCCATGGAAATGTCTGATGACGGCTACATGAGCACGTAAGCTCTGAAAATTAGTTTTCATGGCCGTTGAGCTGCATGAGTTAACGTTATGGAGGTTTCCTGCTTGATACGCCTTTTAAGACGCACAAAGCTCTCTCTCACACACACGTATAAACTGAAAACTACAAAACAACGGTGATACTTGGTTCAGAGATAAATAGTTTTTATTTTGGTGCCTGTCACAGATGATGGAAAATCAAACAAATAATTCACAGTGCTTCAGTGACTGGAAACCTCCATAAACTGTGATGAGACAAACACATGCTATGAAAAAACACTGAGGATGAGATTCCTGCCGAGGATCACTGAGATGACGTTAATCAAAGTCAAGCTGTCACATGCAAAGACAGGCACAGAAAACCTTAAAAACTGACAACACACAGGGTGTTGTGCTGATGTGGCCTCACATTTGGCAGCAGAATCAAACAACAAACTCAATCATGGTGATCACATTGAGCCGTTGCCATGGCAGCGTGTTCAGCTCCTCAGCTCTTGCCTCCCGCTGCAGAGGAAGAGCCGCACACCATCGACTTCCTCAGCTCGATTTTCATCGACTGGCCCTCGGCCCGGGAGTCTAACCTGGCCACCGCCGACACTCCCAGAACCGCCTTGGCGGTGGGTTTCATACCTTTTGACACCGGGATCCGTGTGGTGGCGCTCCGAGCTGACTGCACATCCGAACCGGGCTGGAGGATAAACGACAAAACAGCATGAGCACACAGGAAAAGGCAGCGTGGCGTGGGAGGGGCTGTTGTTTTTGGCTGCACTTAACACATAACAAGTGACGATTTTGGCGATTTGTGAGTCAAAGACGTCGGGATGCCGAGACCAGAACTCAAGATGGAAGTTGAGAACAAACTCACTGACTTACAGAAAAGAAAGCAAATTAAAAAGCTGAGTTTGGACGTGCTTAACACTGAAATAAAGTAATTTAATACTTCAAAGTTGACATCTTTGACCTTCAAGTCCCAAAATCCTCATCGACTGGATCCATTCACCGCCGGAAGGTTAACCAGTTTGGTCACAGACTGGAGGTTTGAGGTGGCTTCTCAGTGTGCTGGTCATTTGGTTTTGGTTAAAAGGAGAAACACTGATCGAACTACAGGTTAGACCATTCCAGTGTTAGTTCATCCCAGTGACATCAGGTATTTATTTTTCAATGAATTAGCTGTTTATACCTGGAGAGAGCTCTATCTAGGGAGCACACACCACCTGATTTCATTTTGAAACATTTCAGAAGCAACTGAAACGTAAGAAATATTGAAATTTCACTCAGACATGTTTGATTTGAAATGAAAGAGAAAATGTTGCTCTGTATTTCGAGTCAAAACACTCAAAGACAGATTTCCGGAGCTCTCACCACTGACTGCGTCGGCCTGGAGGCCGCCGACGTGATGGGCGTGATCGTGATGCTGCTCGTCATTTTGCTGGGAGTCGCTGTCTTCGTGGTTGCGGGTTGCCGTGGGGACCGGAGGACCGTTCCCGTCGATGTTTCTTTGCTTTCCGAGCTCAGGCCTACAGCTTTGAGCTTCAGCGTGGAGTTGCTGCAGCCCTCAGAAGGCCTTTTGAACTGCGGACCCAGGTGGATGTGGATCTTGTTGTCCTCGGTGGTGATAATGTTGCTGTTGGCGTTGTACTTCCTGACAGGCGAAGGTCCGGTTGGCTTCTCTGGGGTCACCTTGATCACGGTGCGGCCCCCGCTGATTTCGTGAGGGTCGGGTGAAGCGCAGGCCTCGGCCACCGGAGTCGTGCTGACTGTGATGATGGACACCGGAGACTGAAGGCTGCCGTTGGTCTTCTCCGGACTCTTGGCCCTGCAGATGGTGGTGATTGTGACCGGAGATTTGGCTCGATCCAGACCTCCCATGGCGTCTCCGGCTTTGCTCTTTGAGGTTACGGTTGTGGGCTTGGGGACAATGGTGATGCGAGGTTTCTGGAGACCCAGAGTCGGGATGATGGTGGTGCTGGAGAAGAAATCTTCAGCTCGAGGGCTGGTGATCTCCAAGGTGGCGGTGCTGTTCTCGTGGTCCGGAGTCACTCGGATGTGCAGTGGCTGCCCCGGCTTTTGGGACATAGTCATTTCTGGCGGGAGGAAGGGCGCCGTGTTGCTCCTATCAGGAAGGGTCTGAGTGAGTGTGATGGCCTCTTTCTTCTTCATCCACGGCACCCAGGACTTCCTCACCCCGAGTTCGGTAGATGCGGGCGGGTATCGTTCGAGGACCGTCGGCTTCTTGAGGCCCCGTTGTCTGAGGTTGCTCATTAGGTGGTTTTCCTCGAGGACTGATTTTCGGATAAAGCCCGCCGTCGTCTCGTCCTCCGCCGGCTCGCCGACTATCACGTCCGTCTGCACTGCTGTAGACGTAACCGGGACATCGACCATCCTCCTCCCGTTCATACTCGGCCTCAAGGCGCGGCTGTAACGCTTGGTGGCCTCCAGTTCCTTGGTGAGGCTGTCCACCTCCTGACTCATGCTCTTCCTCTTCTCTTCCTCCTCCATGAATCGCTGCTGCAGGACAGAATAATCCACCTGGAGCTGGGACAGCTGGTCCTCCTTGTTCATTAGTTCATGGATTTTCTCCTTCAGCGCCTGGACGTCCGCCTGCAGCTCTCGGGTTTTGGTCTCCTCCATCTTGCAGCGAATCCTCAGCTCGGCCTCGGGACTCACCACCTCACCTTTCTCTATCGCTTTGTTTCTGGCAATCTGACTTTTCATTTCTTCCAGCAGCTTAGAGAGAGCGTTTGCTTTGTCCTGCTCAGTCCTGAACTTCTTCTCCAGCAGATCGTACTCGTCCTCTGTTTTCATTAAATCTCCCTCCACCACCTCCAGCTGCTTCAGCCTGCTTTTAAGTCTTTCAATTTCTAACGTGAGCTCCTTTACTTTGTTGTTTTCATCTGGATTTTTGTGACTTTCCTTCATGGCCCACTTTCTCTGCGTTTCCTTCTCCGTCTCCTCGAGAACGTCCATTCTTATTTTCATACCACCGATCTTGTTATGAAGCTCTCTGCACTTTTCCTCTTCGCTTGCAAGTTTGGTTTTCAACTCATCTTTCTCCTTAGTGAGTGTCGTCACTTTAACCTCCATCTCTGATTTGAATTTGAGAAGTTTTTTGCTCTCCTCGATCAGTTTCTCTGTGACCTCTGTGACTTTGCCTTGTTCCGCCTTAAACATCTTACTTAAGTCGTCACTTTTCTGTTCTTCCTGTTTCAGTCTTTCAGCCATGTTTTTTCTTTCATCGACCATAATGACTGTGAAGGACTTCAGCTTCATGAGATCATCTTTGAAGACCATTTCTGCCTTTTCAAACTTCGAGCCTGAGGACTCCAGGTCTTTCAGTCTGGCTTTCACCGTCTCCAGCTCGCCGGCCAGGTCCTTCACGACACGTTTCTCCTTTTCCAGGTTTGTATGAAGCTGAGCGCACTCAGTTTTGCTTCTGTTGAAAGCTCCCTCTAGTTTCTCCAGTTCGACCATCCTCTTCTGCAGCTTGTCCACCTCCAGCCTCAGCTCCTTGCCGTGGTTCTCCTCATCCTGCAGCCTCTTCCTCAGCTCCCTGCACTGAGTCTCTGTTTTGGTGATCTCCTCGTCCTTCCCCTCCATCTCCAGCACTCTCTTCCTCAGATTCTCCAGCTCCGCCATGAGAGACGAGCTCCCACACTCCCCTTTGCTGATCTTCTCTCTCAGCTCCTGCAGGTCTTCCTCTGACTTCTGCAGCACCTTGTTGTTCTCCTCCAGCTCTTCAATCTTGTGAGAGAGCCCCGCCAGCTTCAGCCTAAGCTGGCGGCTCTGTGACTCGTGGTCGGCCACCTTGGCCGTCATCTCCTCGTGCTCCTGTGCGAACTTGGCGGCTCTGTGCTCTAGCTCTGCTTCCAGCTTCAAGACCTTCTGGGCGTCCTCCGCGCCGGCGTCGCTCACGGCCGCTAACCGCTGCTCCTTTTCCTGCAGCTTCTGTGTGAGGTCCTGGATCTTCTGGCTCTGCTGGTCGATCTGCTCGATGTGCAGCTGCCGCTCATCCACCAACATCAGGGCGAAGGACTTGAGCTTCACCAGCTCCGCTCGGACCTTCTCCAGCCTCCGGTTGTGGTCCTTGTCTTTACGAGCCTGGTAGGCCTTTTCCTGTTCCAGAAGCCTTTTGAGTCTAAAAACAGGCAGAAGAAAAACAGTTCAGTTTTTTTTAACAATGAACTGTTTCCAAGCAGATGTCACCAATCCTGATTCAGTTTTACATCACAATGTTGACAAACGTGTTTGCAATCATGAATCATTGCATGCAGAACAGAAATAGTGTGTTATTATGAGAATCTTTCCTTTTAAAGTGGTAACCAGATTAAACAATCCACCATAATTTCCTGTATTCCTGTATCAGACAGGGAAGAAGAGCTTTGAAAAAAACAAAAAACAAAAACCAAACAAACACAAAAAAAAGCCGGAGCAGACTCTGCGTGAAGCATCGAAGCAGAGAAAACTTCAGTGGCCGGACGAGTGAGAGAACTAAGGAATTCAGAGAAAAACTGAACTTGGGAGATTCTCCCTGACAGATTATTCGTCGTATGTGGAGTCCAGTAAAGAGAATTACGCTGTCTCTGCTGTG